>NW_015173133.1:576186-592063 GCF_001447785.1 Gekko japonicus
CAGACGCAGTATGTTAAAATGCTCTCTATTGAGCAACGATAGAAAGACATCAGTATTTTCTCACTCAAGTTATTTTTCTTTAAAAGTCTGAGAAAAAAGAGCCTCTGCTGGGCCTTCTTCACCAGAGCAGTGGTGTTAGCGCTCCAGGTCAAGTTTTGCTCAATAATCACTCCCAAAAACTTAAAAGTAGCCACCCTCTCCACACGTTCTCCACCAATAAACAGTGGCTGTATGTCCGTTTTGTTCCTCCTATAGTCCACTACCAATTCCTTGGTTTTGGTGGTGTTGAGGATCAAATTATTTTCCCTGCACCAAACACAAAGCCGTTCCACCTCGTCCCGATAAGCAGACTCATCATTCCCAGAGATGAGCCCCACCACAGTGGTGTCATCAGCAAACTTGATGATGGTGTTACTGGGGTGGGTGGGGGTACAATCCTGTGTGTAGAGGGTATAGAGCAAGGGGCTCAACACACAGCCTTGTGGAGAACCAGTAGTAAGGGTAAGGGCTGTGGACATATAGGAACCTACTCTAACTCTCTGGGGGCGGGCTGTCAAAAAGTTCAAAATCCGAAACATATGGATCTGGAGAGTCCAAGGCCCTCCAATTTGGACACTAATCTATCTGGGAGGATGGTATTAAAGGCAGAACTAAAATCCACAAACAACAGCCTCACATAACTCCCCGGCTGCTCCAGATGTGACAGAGCAGTGTGCAGAGTAGTGGTGATGGCATCCTCTGTGGATCTGTTTGCCTTATATGCAAACTGGTGACTATCCAGTGTAGATGGAAGACATGAGACGATGTGACTGCGTACCAATTTCTCAAAACACTTCATCACAATTGGAGTGAGTGCAACTGGTCTAAAACACTTCATCACAACCGGGGTGAGTGCAACTGGTCTATAATCCTTTAGACTGCTGATTGTGGATTTTTGGGGCAGGGGAACAATAATTGAGGACTTTAGGCAAGACGGAACAATAGACTGGTGTAAGGACTGGTTGAAGATCTTAGTAAAGACCCCTGCCAACTGGTCAGCACATTCTTTCAACACCCATCCTGTAATGCCATCAGGTCCAGCCGCTTTCCTCGGATTTACAGCCCTCAGCATACGCCTCACCTCATGCTCTTCTACCCTGAGGGAGGGGCCGCCATGGACAGATGGCTGTAGTATGGCTGTCCCCTTCGGCCATACAACGGCATGGAGTTGGGATGATCAGGCCATCCCAACTCCATGCCGTTGTCCCCCCCCTTCTTAGTATGCGCAGCATCACAAACGCCATAGGGAGACCTCAGTGCGGAGATGCGATTCATCGATTCCTCGGGTAAGTGCATCAGAAACAAACAGCAAAAAAACCAAAACCCGACTTACTCGCGGTTGCATCTGATCATGCAGTGGTGGGCTGTGCCCGCAGCTTCCAAGGGCTGTGTGATCACACAACTGCGGGTCAAATTCCTCCAGAGGAAATAGCCTCGCTTTCCCCCCCCCCCGCTTTATCTTCCAAGTGTGACTGCCCCCCAATAATATCTACGAGCAGGGCCAAGAGGCCAAAGTGTCCTTCTGAGCATCTGTTTTGTTGTTGCTTCTCTCTCTCTATGGCTCTAAATGGCTACACCTTGAAGCTGAACAGAGATATTTGATTAGCATTAATACAATATAAAACAAATCAACAAATATGACAATGCATTCATTTCGTGTACTAATATCATGTGATGCTCTTCAAAATAAACAGGTAGGAGCACTTTATGACCAGCACAAGAAGTAGGCTTAGGCAGTATGAAGTTGTAGGGAATTCAGTGCAACGCCTGGGTGTATAACACAAAGGGTACTTTTATTACACCCTGTTCTCTTTCAGGCACACCCAAGGAAGCTAGATGAGACAGCATTCAGTCAAAGGAGGGAACACCCACTGACACTCCCCACTGTAACCAGATACAAATACAACTCTGTTTGCTTTTAGAAACTTTCCTTCTACAGAAGCCAACCAATAGAGCAGCAGATAATTACAGACATTCAATTCCCTAATAAATTTAGTAGAAGTGAATGTATACTATTGCATGTATGCACAATGTAATGCACATTTAAATGAAAGTATTTGAGGGAGAATCTCTCCTCCCCAGTAAACTAGTTGGGTAGGTGATGGGATGGGACATGAACTGAGCATATTAGCTTTTATCCAGTGCACTGTCGCTAGATGTCAGCTAACAGTACTTTCCCAGTTCCCATTGAACTCCTCAAAACATTGCTTCTGAAGGACAGGAGACCCTCAGAAACTGTATAGGAGTCAAAGTGATGAACTGAAGTAAAAGAGGGAATCAGCCAGAGTCTCCTTCCTTCTACAGAGGGAAATGCTTTATACTCATAGGAGACAGCAAATGGCTCCAACAAAGTGGATTGACACTATAATCCTATGGAGAGGTACTCCAGTGTACACCCACTGAAACCAATGGGTGTAGCCTAGACTGCATAGGACTGCGCCTCTAGAATATGAAGACTTCCTGTCCTTGAGAGCCGTTTAAAATAATGTCAGAAAGCTTCTAAAGAACAGAAACAAAACAAAATCTATACTTGTAAGAGAGTAAGGCTTGGTGTTCAGCATGAAATGCATGTGGGTCCCTGTAAAGGAAAGAAAGGTGGGGATATAAACAAATCCAAATAAATAATGTCAACACCTATTTGCATTCTGATATCTCACTATTCGACTTTAACTTTCATTCTGAGTTTCCACGGTAGATTTCATGTCACAGTGTATTTTGCATGGTTCTCCCCCTGACACGGACACAACACACACCTTGAAGATGGGTGCAGGAGCTGAGAAGTTATTTTGATCTCCGGACTGTTTGTCACACTGATTTATGGGCACGTAAATGCAGTTCAGGTTCACAGATGAGTAAGGCTTGGTTGATATTTATTTTCTGCATTTGGGAACAGTAATGTATACCTTTGCTTCAGTTCATGCAGCATTAACAATGAATGTGTTTGCCTTCATCCATCTCTGACAGCTCTTCCTATTGATGTCAGTGAGAGATGTGCCTTGAGACTGTAACCAACTGTCTTTAGTCATAACTGTGGTGTCAGAAAAACATTCAGATTTGGCAGCCAGCAGCCTCTCTGTTCCATTCTGCCCTTCATACATAAGCTAGAACAGGTCAGACTCGATCTCTGGGATAGTCTTATTCTAAAACGCATTGCTGATATTTTTCCCATAGGAGTAAACCAATAGAATGTCAATTTGAATTAAATTACTGGTTTAGCTGTGATTTCTTTTTTTCTTCTTTTCCCAGCTGGTCAAACATGTGTTTAGCCGGTTTGCACGTTGGAATGGATTTGAACCCAGGTGCTTTAGTGAGGCCAGATGGTGTGCAATTTCATTAAAGTATTGCCTAGGTGTTGTGTGATTGTAATACCTGTAAGTATATAGGAACTGAAAAGGTAACCTATGCCCTCCATAACCACATACCCATGGAGAGATTGTAATAGAGCATGTCAAGGAATGGCTAATGTTGTCAAATACACAGGCCCGTAGCCAGGATTTTGTAATTTGGGGGGCCTTCAAATAGGTCAGGGGGCACTGACATCACAAAAATTAAAAAACAAATGTTAATTAAAATTTTAAAAACTCACACTGGCCAGTTGGAGCAGGCAGGGGCAGTTGGAGCAGGCAGTCACTCATCCATGGCGGTCTCCCATGGCAGGGCGAGGAGCTCCAGCAGCAACAGGGCAAGGGGGCAGGTGAGTGAGCAGCGACGTGCCCTGGAAGCCAAGAGCCATGGAGCTGGCTTCCGCTGATGCTCCAGCTGGGCGCCCAAACACAGGAGGAGGCAAAAGAGGAGGAGGAAGAGACACCCTGGCCCAGATCACACAGCACAACTGCTTCGGCCCCGCTGAAAGTTCCTGTGCTGTCAAAGCCCACCAGCCCCACCTTGCCCGCTGGCCCACCTGCCTGGCTGCCTTGTGCTGCTTCCTGCAGCGGCGACACTCGAGAAGGGGTGGCGGTGGCGGGGAAGCAAGCTGCACTTGGGGTAGGCAGCGGCGGCAGTTCAGCTTCTCTGGAAAGGGGAAAGTAACGTTCAGGGCTCCTCGTCCTACCCTTTGCAGGAAGAGCAGAGGGGACAAAAGGCTTCCTTTCACAAGATGGTGGGATGTTGAACACCTACCCCCAACTACTAGAAAAACTTCACAAGCTGTGCTTGGGGAAGGGGCAGTGGGGGGAAGCAAACTGCACTTGGGGAAGGGGCAGCGGCAGCAGGCCTGGGCTAGATGGAAGTTGGGGGGCCTTGTTAAAAAGTCAGGCGGCCGGGCCCCAAAATACCCCAATGTAGCTATGGGCCTGACCTGGAGACTTTGGGGGTAGATCCAGGAGAGGGCAGGATTTGGGGAGGGGAGGGACCTCAGCATGGTCCAATGCCATAGAGTCCACCCTGGTTCGCCATTGCTTTCCTCTCAAGGAGCAGGCGTCTTTTAATTTCATGGCTGCTGTCACAGTCTGCGGTGATTTGGAATCCCAGGAACGTGAAGTCTGTCACTACTTCGACGACTTTCCCCTCTATTTGCCAAGGAGTGATGGGGCCGGATGCCATGATCTTAGTTTTTTTGATGTTGAGCTTCAAGCCCACTTTTGCGCTCTCCTCTTTTACCCTCTTTAGGTCCTCTTCACTTTAAACCTACTTTCATACTATACAACAGCAATATAGCTTATCTCCTGGAGTTTAAGACTTAAATTTGTTTTTCTATGCAATGTAGCCCTCAAACACCTATCTTGTTGTACAGAAACCCTGTTCAAGAATTACATGGAATGCATGTACAATCAACATACATAGTTATACCTGTTTGTAAGAAAGAGCAACCACATGTTCTCTTTGTAAATGAAACCAACGACTGGAAGCTGGATAAATGTGAGGTTTGTATCAAATTTTCACACATACATGCACTCAATGTAACAGGAGAACTACTCAGTGCATGTATAAAGAAAGATCAAGTGTACACTGTACAGAGGTGGTACATGCATTCACTGTAACTTGTGAACAAGACTAGTGTGAGCTAACATTGATGTAACAGCTCTGATCTTGTGATGCAGTTAAGAAGTAAGAAGTGAGACCAGGAGTGGGTTTCAGGATTGTGTCCTCTCTTAAGCAAGCTCCTGCCACTCATAAAAACATAAGAACATGAGAGAAGCCATGTTGGATCAGGCCAGTGGCTCATCCAGTCCAACACTCTGTGTCACACAGTGGCCAAAAACCAGGTGGCAGAAGGAAGTCCACCAGTGGAGCCAGAACCCAAAAGCCCTTCCACTGTTACCCCCCAAGCACCAAGAATACAGAGCATCACTGCTCCAGACCAGAAATGCATTCCATCTGTACCTTGTGGCTAATAGCCACTGATGGACCTCTGCTCCATATGTTTATCTAATCACCCTTGAAGCTGTCTGTGCTTGTAGCCGCCATCACTTTCTGTGGCAGGCAATTCCACAAGTTAATTACTCTTCAGGTGAAGAAGTACTTCCTTTTATCTGTTCTAAACCTACTGCTCATTAATTTCATTGAGTGTCCACAAGTTCTTGTATTGTGAGAAAGGAAGAAAAAGATTTCTTTGCCTTCTCTATCTCATGCATAATTTTGTAAACCTCTATCATGTCACCCCTCAGTTGTCATTTCTCCAGCTAAAAGAGCCCTAAGCTCTTTAACCTTTCTGCACAGGGAAAGTGTTCTATCCCCTTAATCATTTTAGTTGTGCTTTTCTGCACTTTTCCCAATGCGATAACACCTTTTTTCAGGTGCACTTCCTTAATAGCAGTTATTTATTTATTTATTATTTATTTATTTTTCGCATTTATACCCCGCCCTCCCCGATAGGCTCAGGGCGGCTTACAGAGGCAAGGCAAAACCTTGCCATAATAAAAACATAGTATACATAATGATTTAAAAACATATAATACATCTTTAAAACATCCTAAATTAAAACATGGTGCTCAATAACTTGCATAATTCCAGAGATGGCAGATCGTAGGTCCGAAGTTCCGAGTGGTACTTCCCACAGTTCAATATTAAGATGTTTCCTCAAGGCTTCGTCCAAAACAAGGCGGTGGTGGTATAGTAGGGGCGGCGGCTCCTACTCAAAGGCCTGGCGGAAGAGCTCCGTCTTGCAGGCCCTGTGGAACTGCATAAGATCCCACAGGGCCCGGATCTCCCCTGGGAGCTCATTCCACTAGGTAGGAGCCGCCACCGAAAAAGCCCTGGTCCTAGTAGCAGCCAGCTTGGTATCCTTGGGGCCCGGGATGGCTAACAAATTTTGGGCCCCTGACCGTAGTGCTCTTGGGGGAACATACGGGGAAAGGCGGTCCCTCAGGTAGACTGGACCCTGGCCATATAGGGCTTTATAGGTAAGAACCAGCACTTTGAAGCGAATCCGGTACACTATTGGCAACCAGTGCAGCGCTTTCAGCACAGGCTGAATGTGGTCCCTTCTAGAGAGACCCATTAACAGCCTGGCTGCAGCATTCTGCACCAGTTGCAGCTTCTGGATTTGCGACAAAGGCAGCCCCATGTAGAGAGCGTTGCAGTAGTCTAGCCTCGAGGTGACCGTCGCATGGATCACTGTGGCCAGGTCATCACGGTCAAGATAGGGGACCAACTGCCATGCCCGCCGCAGATGGAAAAAGGCGGACTTTACAGTGGCTGCCACCTGGGCCTCCATTGTTAATGTGGAGTCCAGGAGCACCCCCAAACTCCGAACCCCAGACGCTGGCACCAAAGGCACCCCGTCGAAGGTCAGGAGAGGGAGACCCAGCCCCGCCCCGGCCTGACTCAGGCCCAGGACCTCCGTCTTCACCGGGTTTAGTTTCAATTGGCTCAGCTGGAGCCAACCAGCCACAGCTTCTAATGCCCGATGAAGGTCATCGGGACTCGAGTCCAACCGGCCACCCAACATCAGATAGAGCTGGGTGTCATCTGCTGGGTTAAGATACATCAGCCCTCACTGTTATCATGTTTAGCACTACTCAGATACTCTACCCATGGTTTCAAGTCCCAGTTCAACAAAGAACCTCATTATCATCAAGTGTGGCTAAAGTGGGAAGGGAAATTTGCTCAGGGTAGGTGTGTCTGGGGATAGCTACAGCACCCCCATATTTACCAGAGGTGAAAGGGAAAGGGCTCGCTGGAGCAGCCCACTTGGCAATGGCCCACATACATCCAAATTTGGCCCCTGCCCTGCTGGCCTATGTGGCAGGGCAGTCTACCCAGGCCTGCCCAAGTGGACAACAGCATGGCTGACCCAGCAGATAGGATTGCCAGGTGGTCCAGTTTTGAACTGGACAGTCCAGTAAATGAACTGAGAAAATACTGGGCATATAAATGTGCAGTATTTTCTAATTAAGTGAGCCTGCAGTCACTGAGGCCAAGGTTCAACCATGAGCTCTTTCTTTCCCCTGTGATTTTATAAAGTGGCAATATTGTTATACATTGCAGCCAGCGATGTTTGGGGGAAACAGACAGGTCCACCACTCAGCAGCCAGGCAGGACACTCCCAGAGAAATCCTATTGGCTCATCTGAAGAAAGCAGGAAAGGGAGAGACTTCCATAGCCAACCAAAAGCTTATACCTTGAATAAAAAGTTGTTGGTCTTAAAGGTGCCACTGGACTCAAACTTCGTTTTGGACGGGTTGTGTTTCTTATTAGGCCCCTTTTATACTGTATAGAATATAATTTGCTAAATACTCTGTGTAATCCTGTGCAGATATCCTCCTTTCTATTTATTATGTAGTTGATTTCAATGGGCTTAGATTGAAAGTAACTGCATATGTTTGCACTGTATATTATGTTAGATATAATCATAACGTTAGAAACGTTAGATCTTTAAAATTTAGAAATGTGTAACTACAAAGCTACAATAGACTTCTTAGGTTTTAAGGTGCCACAGGACTCTCTGGCCAAGTTCTCACAGATGGTAAAACTGGGTTTAGACTATACCACTTGCAGATTCAAAATGGAACGGAGATTAGAGTGTAGGACTAGGATCCGAGAGCCAGGTTCAAATTCCCATTCTGCTATGGGAGCCTGCTGGGTGTCCTTAGGAGTCACACACTCTCAGCTCCACCTACCTCACAGGGTTGTTGTGAAGATGAAATGAAGGAGTATAGTATGATGTAAGCCACTTTGAGTTCTCATTGGGGAGAAAAGTGGGGTATAAATGAAGTAAATAAATAAAACAGATAAAACTAGATGTCAGGGAGAAGAGCTCCAGTTTAGTCTTTTCCCTGGCATGCTAGTTTTCTATGCATTCTACATGCAGAGATCTCTGTACAGATGTTGGTGCTGTTATGCCCCCCAAAGGTCGAATAAAGCTGGGAGAGGAGGGCAAGGCTGAAAGAGCTTGAGGGAAACTGACCTGGAACAAGCTGTGACAAAACATGTGCAACAGCTAAATCTGTATTTACATTTTATTGCTTGTCCCCTGGAAACTATAATATGATCAAGAACTCAGTGGCTTTTCCTTTTCAGAAGCTATAAAATAGCACTATAAAGAAAACTTAACCTATTATTTCAGCACATAGGTTTGTTGGTCTGAAGTCCAACAGCTAGATTTGAGTCCAGTAACGTCATAGAGACAAACAAGATTTTTGGGGTCTAAGTTTTTGAGAGTCAAAGTTCTGAGCTTTGGCTCTTGAAAGCATAGACCTTGAAAACCATGTTGGTCTCTAAGGTGCTACTGAACTCAACTCTTGCTTTCCAGTTTTGTGTAGTGGTTAAGTCTGCGGACTCTAATCTGGGAGAACCGGGTTTGATTCCTCACTCCTCCACTTGCACCTGGCTAAATGACCATGGGCAAGCCATAGTTCTGATAAGAGCTGTTCTTGAAAAAGAGCAGTTCCTGTCAAGAGCTCTCTCAGCCCCACCTACCTCACAGGGTGTCTGTTGTGGGGAGGGGAAGGAGAAGGAGTTTGTAAGGTGCTCTCAGACACCTTTGGGCTGTGAAGGGCAAGGTATAAATCCAATCCAATCTCTTGCTGTTAACCTATTATTAGCTTTGTCTGTTGAATTTCTACCTTCTGCACAATCATTTAAAACCCAGAAACCCCTGTATGTATTCTTACGTATTAAGTGAGAAGACATTGTAATATAGTCGTGCTTAGTATGTCAGACTAGAATTGGATAGTGCCTGTTAGGGTGGCCAACTGGGTGGAGAAAAATGTCATTTAATAGAGGCTTAATGTGATCTTATTTACCTCCATTGAAGCGTTGAACGCTTCAATGACACATTTCCACATAAGAAGTTTCTGTTAAAGAGACAGGGATTTTTTTCGTTCCTATTGTGAGTATATGTGTGTATAAAAACATGTAGATTAACAAATTGCTATCAAGTGTGTTCAGTATTTCTGTGAAAGCAAGGCTGAGGGAGGGAGGAGCAGGATGGCCCCCAGTCTTAGTGCGCTGGGCCAGCATTAACTGGCTGGGGGAGGTGGAGTGGGCATTTCAGGGGACGGAAGGAGAGGCTGGAGGCCCAGTCAGACCATATTGGCAATAGCTCTTGCCCATCAGTGCTGGAGGGTGGGGCAATCCTCAGGGCCCTCATAGGAACCAGGGACTTAGGCAAGGGAAGAAGAAGAGAAGAGAAGAGAAGAGATTGGATTTATACCCTGCCCTTCACTACCCAAAGGTGTCTCAGAGCGGCTTACAAACTCCTTTCCCTTCCCTTCCCCACAACAGGCACCCTGTGAGGTAGGTGGGGCTGAGAGAGCTCTTGACAGGAACTGCTCTTTTTCAAGGACAGCTCTTATCAGAACTATGGCTTGCCCAAGGTCATCCAGCCAGGTGCAAGTGGAGGAGTGGGGAATCAAACCCAGTTCTCCCAGATTAGAGTCCGCGGACTTAACCACTACACCAAACTGGGAGGACATGCTAGTTTTCCCACCAGCTAACTGGCTACATGGGAGGGCAGTAGAAAGAGAGAGAGGAGGAAGATTTAGGGTGTCATTAGCCTGAGGCCTGTTGAGACCCCCATGAGGTTGCATTGGCCTGTCCTGACCCTGACAACACAGCTGATGCTGACAGCAAGGAAGAGTTTTGACAGCTGGCTACTGTTCTCTTAAGTGCAGTAAAGGAACTATATTAACTTTTGTTGTTCTTTTATTTGCAAAATCACACTGTAGTGTGGGTACATGTAGGTTTTGCTGTATAGCCAATAGCCGCAGGGAGAAAATGGAACACATGAATCTGGGAAGCACAGAATTCCCAGTAAACATCTGATTCGATGTCCTTGCATCGTCATACTCCACAAACATGAGGGCTTTGTAGTTCATAAAGGAGCCCTGTTAGAAATTTGTTCAGGAAAATGTCCACCTTATCTGGATCACCTGGAAAGGAGAAATCTAGACTACTGAAAGGATATTTGGGCATGTCAATGGGTGTCAGAGAAGCAGAAATCCACATATTTAGACTGAATTTTATGGCCAAATATGGCCTTCAGCCTGCTTTCATCAAGTTTCATTCATAATCAAGAAAGCAAAGATGCCACAGCATCTGCATTTGATGGGAATGCTATCAACTATATTTATCTATGAAAACTTAAGAAAAAGCTTGAGCATCTTATGATAGTCAAATGAGTATTGAATTGGTCTCTTTCCTTTCCTATTCTCTACTTCATTGCATTGATTTTCAATTTTTAGTCAGATAGATTCAAGTCGAGTAGCACCTTAGAGACCAACAAGTTTTTTAGTCAGTGCCCAATAATTGTCTACTGAATGAAAATCAAATATAAATTACTACCATAATGCTTTTATTACAATGTTTTGTTATCTTTATTTAGACTTTTCACACTCATCAGGAGCCTCTTCGACAGCTCTTTCTGATTTGTGACAAAGAAGAAGAGTTGGTTTTTATGCCCCACTTTTCTCTACCGGAAGGAGTCTCAAAGGGGCTTACAACCGCCTTCCCTTCCCTTCCTCTCCCCACAACAGACACCCTGTGAGGTAGGTGGGGCTGAGGGAACTCTGAGAGAACTGTGACTGACCCAAGGTCACCCAGCTGGCTTCATGTGGAGGAGTGGAGAATCAAGCTCGGTCCTCCAGATTAGAGTGCACTGCTCTTGACCATTACACCACACTGACAATTTGATTGACATTGCAAACATGTAGCAGAGAACATTTCTCCACAGAAAAGTGTTTCTCTCGCTGTTGATATTTCCCTGGATTTTATCATTTGCTTTGTGGCTTTATCATTTGCTTTGTGGGGGTAAAACTATATTTTTTATTTCTTTCACTTGTTAAAAGTGGCAAAGGCAAAGACAGAAAGACAGTCAGACAGACAGACAGACAGAAGTGTTCCCAATGGCAAGTTTTGGAAAACAGCTTCAATTTCCAGACAATTTTCAAGTGCAGCCCTATGTCAAGTATTTTGTAATAGTCCAACCATAGATTACTAGTGCCTGTACAACAATGGCCAGACTGTGTTTCTCCAGGAGAGGACACAGTAGGCAAATGAAACAGAGCCATGGTCACAAGAAACCACCTGGGGTCAATGTTCTCTCTAAGCTGCAGAGTGTTGTGAGCAAAAATTCAACTTTGGGAGCAAAAGGAATTACTAGCATCAAAGTTGTGAGCAAGGCTGCATTTGACTCCATTTCGAGTCCACACTCCAAAGCAGCCATTTCCCTCAGGGGAACTGATCTGTGTACCCTGGAGATCAGTTGGCAACCCTTCTGTGCACTGACAATGCTTCTGTTAACAACCTTTTGTTGGCAGAGCTACACAAACAGCTCTCAAACCAAAATTAAGTTCCCATCATTATAACTAGCCAAAAATTGCAGAGTTATCATTTGCACCCATGCATTAAACATAACCACAAGATATACAGTAACAAAAATTATGCTTTTGTGTTGAAATTATGGCTGAAAGCAGAGGGTGTAATTGGCTTTTTGATTTTTGAAAAGTAGCAGAAAAATCTAACCAACGCATTCCAGTCGGCAAACTGCTATATCCATTACATATTTTCATGTTTTCTGGGTGGAGGACAACTGTTCAGTTGTCACATGGTAAAAAGACACAGAGAAGCAGCTCCGGTGTTGTTCAGGTATGACATAAACATGTACCTACAGAACCTTTAATGAGTTGGGCCACCTCTAACTTTGAGAGTGAACTTTTCATTGGCTCAGTTCAGATCCAAAACCATGGTTAGCTTATGAAAACAGGATTTGGCTTACAGATGATCACTCAGATCCTGGTTTGTTTTAATAAATGGTAGTTTTACCACCTTTGCTCTGGCCAGGCATCCCTATATTCAGGGATGAGTAACAGCAGTGCAAAGAAACCAGCCAGGATTGAGTCAGCAGGTCTTCATTCACACACTGCACAAAATCATAGCTAAGACTAACTTTGGAACTTCAAACTATTCAAACATCACAGAAAATGTTTTAATTTAACTTCTTCCTTTCTCTGTTTTCCAGAAATTGTAAACACTGGCAATATAAATATTATTCCCATTAGATGTATGCAGTTTAATTCTCATTAAATTATCCAGGTGATCTATATCTAGCCAATTTCTGATCTGAGTTTTAATGGAAACTGCACTATGCTCAGAAGCACTTTAGAAACCCGTCCTGAGCCCTGACCCAAATTGCACCCTGCAGCTATCACCTTCGCAAGTCCTCTAGCCTTTTCCTCGCCTTTAAGTGCAAACAGATTTTCCTTTTTAAACAAGAAAACAGCCCTTGGGCAGATACAGTGGTGACCTCAGTACTTGAAGTTCATCCAACCTTCATCTCTCCAAGAAAACAAAGGACCGGGGCCTGCTTGGGAAAGGCGGGGGGAGTGCAAAATCTTTTTACTTCTTAAATAGTGGGTTCCATGGAAGAGCAGACCCCAAGTCTAGTGATCAGCTCTACTTTATTAGTGATTTCAGCAAGAACAAGACAAGATTCCAGGGCCACAGTGCTGTTTAAATAGCATGCAATTGCCACACCCAAACACACCCCACTGGGTGAGCGGGGTCAAATTCCAGCAGATGTCCTGGAGCGGCAGCCATGGTCCCGATTGCGATGCAATAATTGTGACACTGGAGCTGATGCATGGTGCAGTGCAGATGGGAGCTGGGCTGGCTCAACAGGATCTCACCTCCATCACCACTGTTAAATAGTGGGTTCCATGGAGGAGCAGACCCCAAGTCTAGTGATCAGCTCTACTTTATTAGAGATTTCAGCAAGAACAAGACAAGTTTAAATAGCATGCAATTGCCACACCTGAACACACCCCACTCCCAACGATAGGCTATTTACATAACATTACATCTTGATTGGTTACTTCCAAAGTCCTGGTGGATTATTGTTCTAAGGCTCCAAGCTCAGCCCGTCTCTGGTAGCACAGTCCTGGATTTTTTCAGTCCCAATACATAACATTACTTCTCTAAATTGAGCAATTGCACATGCAGGGTTTTTTTTGAAGGCACGGCCCACCGAAGAGCAAAATGGCAGGGCGACGTCTCGGATAGAGTTGCCAGGTCACTCAAAGTCCCCAGTGGGGGACTTGGGGGGGGACGTTACTGGAGGGGGTGGGGAGTCCCCAGTGTGATGACATCACTCAGAAGTGACATCATCATGTTGGTGAGCGGAGGCCCCCGCCTATCCCCAGCAACATTTAAAGGGTCTTTTTAAACCCTGCTGGGAAAAGCTGGGGGGAGGCTACGTGCGCCTGCACGTTGAGCTCCGAATTCAGTGCTCAGAGTGCAGGTGCATGGCCCCAGCCTATCTCCAGCAGTGTTCTAGACTTCCTTTAAACGCTGCTGGGGAGAGGTGGGGGGAGGCCATGCGCACCTGCACTCCGAGACCCAAACTCAGGGCTCGGAGTGCAGGAGCATGGCCCCTGCCTCCCCCCACCCGCCGTTAACAGGCGAGGCCCCCCCCCCCTGCCTCTCCCCATCAGCATTTAAATACTTCCTTTAAAGACTGCTGGGGGAGGCAGGGGGAGGCCGTGCGCACACATGGTCAGGCTCGCACGTGGCCATGCGGACAGGTTAAGCTTCGTATCCGAAGACAATAGAAGTGGAGGATCCAAGAGCTAGACAATTGGCCAGCCCGGATCCTAAAAGGAACCAATGGTGGGAGTTGTTTGTAAATAAACCTATCACTGGTGTGTGTGTGTGTGTGTGTGTGTGTGTGTTGGGTGTGGTTAAGAATGGGAATATAAGAGGGCCATGGGTCCCGCAAGTTATCTCAAGTTCTCCTATGCATGAATAAAGTATGAGCTGAAATCACTACACTATGCCTCAGTCTCAGTACTTTATAACAATACAAAACTGTAACTTAAAACTGGTTCAGATGATTATGTGTGGGTAAGTAGTTTTTAAATGCTTGAGGCCTTTCACGCATAACTAAAAGCACCCAGTGCTACTGGGATGAATTCTACCCCTGTCCTCTTACTCAACTCAGCAAAATTTGAACCCTTCCTTTAGCCTAAAGAGATTTGCTCCAACTTAAGTGGTTCTTCTGTTGGAGATAAAGGGTCTTTTTAAACCCTGCTGGGAAAAGCTGGGGGGAGGCTACGTGCGCCTGCACGTTGAGCTCCGAATTCAGTGCTCAGAGTGCAGGTGCATGGCCCCAGCCTATCTCCAGCAGTGTTCTAGACTTCCTTTAAACGCTGCTGGGGAGAGGTGGGGGGAGGGCCATGCGCACCTGCACTCCGAGACCCAAACTCAGGGCTCGGAGTGCAGGAGCATGGCCCCTGCCTCTCCCCATCAACATTTAAATACTTCCTTTAAAGACTGCTGGGGGAGGCCGTGTGCACACACGGTCAGGCTCGCACATGGCCATGCGGACAGGTTAAGCTTCATATCCGAAGACAATAGAAGTGGAGGATCCAAGAGCTAGACAATTGACCAGCCCGGATCCTAAAAGGAACCAATGGTGGGAGTTGTTTGTAAATAAACCTATCACTGGTGTGTGTGTGTGTTGGGTGTGGTTAAGAACGGGAATATAAGTGGGCCATGGGTCCCGCAAGTTATCTCAAGTTCTCCTATGCATGAATAAAGTATGAGCTGAAATCACTACACTATGCCTCAGTCTCAGTACTTTATAACAATACAAAACTGTAACTTAAAACTGGTTCAGATGATTATGTGTGGGTAAGTAGTTTTTAAATGCTTGAGGCCTTTCACGCATAACTAAAAGCACCCAGTTCTACTGGGATGAAATCTACTCCTATCCTCTTACTCAACTCAGCAAAATTTGAATCCTTCCAACTTAGTGGTTCTTCTGTTGGAGGAAGAACCACTTAAGTTGGAGGAAGCCTCCTTAGGCGAGAAGAAAGCCCCCTGAAGTATGATTGCACCCACCCCACTGCATTTCAGGAGATTTTCTGAGGCTGCCAATTTCAGATTAAGAAATTCTTGAAGATTTGGGGGTGGAGCCTGAGGAGGGTGGGGTTTGGGAAGAGGAGGAACTTCAGCAGGGTATCATGCCCTATAGCCTGAACCTCAGAGCAGCCATTTTCTCTAAGGGACTGGATTTTTGTAGTCTGGAGATCAGTTGTAATTCTGGGAGAACTCCAGGCTGCACCTCTACAGAAGAAACTCAGCAAAGTTGATATCTACTTTTTGATTACGAAAATGTCAAACAAGATTCAAACTATCCAACATTTCACAGGTAAAAATAGGGACATGCTTGTGTTCTTGTAACATCCATGTCCTCATTCCGTGAATAACTACATGAGTGACCTCAGCTTGCTTATGTGTTACTAACTTTACCTTCAATGACTTATCCTGTGCTGATTTTGAAGCCAAGTATGATAGTAAACTGACCATAATCAGGTCCTTTGAATATTTACTAGAGTGCTTAATCCCAAAGTAAGATTAGAAGGCACATGATAAGCAGGCTTGCAGAAGTTAAGCAGGA
>NW_015173133.1:592094-642812 GCF_001447785.1 Gekko japonicus
CTCCTATATACGCCACCAAGGTCCATGACAGAAAAAGGGCAGGATATAAGTGCTTTAAATAAATCTCACAATGGATTTGGCTGTGCAACTCAATAGTTGTAACTCATCAAACTTATTTAATGACTTTTACTCTCTGGGTAAACAGCTGGTGATGGATGGCAAGTGGAAGGAATCTAGCATTATATGTTCATGTCTGTGCATTTATGTGCCTGTGTATTAAGAGATAAGATGCATCTGCCCTTTATTCAGAGATTTAGCTTCAAGACACTCAGAGAAGAGGGTGAATAATGTGTTTAATAATGAGCTGAGTTTATAGAAGCCAGGTTGACATTACTAGTTTCTAAAGCTTGCAAACTAGACAGTCCTAACTGAAACATATGAAGTCTTGATGTTTGATGTAAATCAAAATGAAGACACAAACCACATTTCAGCACATCTATTGATTTCAGTAAAAACAAGGCACTTCATAGACTACAAATTCACTCATGACATATACACTCATGACATATACACATATGGGTCTCTGGCCCATAAACGTTTGTGCCATAATAAATTTGCTAGTGTTTAAGGTGACACAATATTCTCTGTTGTTTCTGCTACAGCAAAAGAGAAAAATATGTCCTTCTCTCTGGAACTGATGTCAGTGGGATTTTAATTGTGCATTCAGCACTGAATTATGGGCTTGATTTACAAAGTTCATTCATAGTCTAACACAGTGATAGGAATGATTAAAGCATATTGATTGCAGTAAGCTTAGATGTGTTAGGGATATACATAGAACTTTTACTGAGGTTCACTTTCCTCTGTTTCAAATATTGTTTGGATTCTTTAATATCTTTATTGTTATTGTAATCAGGTTTGTATAGGGATGATGCAAACTTTGCAGTGTTTTAAAGCCATGATCAACTATGAGCTGAACCTGCAATCTGTTTGCCTGTCTGCCATCTGTCTTGAATGGCTGTCAAACAGCCTTGCCGCTCTGAAGTAGCTGCAGTGGAGCTTCATTTTTTTCTGCTGGTGGAGCTTCATTCCCTGCCTTGTGTGGGCTTTTGCATCTGCCCAGTTGGTGAAATGATCTGACCCAGGATCATGTATGATCAGGTCAGGAAATTAAATCATGTGAAGGGGACAACTAGACCTCCCACTGAAGTTTTATGAAAATGCAGATTTGCAGAATAAGGTCAATAACATGGGCACACACTAAACGGTAAGATTTTTTCTTTTAATCCAGGTTTATTTATGATTGCTGGATGATTGGTTTGCTCACTGTTTATACAAATGGCTGCCCAGTGATGTGCAGCACTGACAGGCCTGGGGGGGGGGAGAGAACTCCTATGGAGCTTTGTGTGAATCTGCCTGCATGAAACACAACTGTTTGTACTGTTCTGTGTGTTGTTTAAATACGTGAAAAGAAAGAGACAGACCCAAAAAAGAGACCTAAACTGTTCCCAAGCAGCAAAACTGATTCATGAAAAAGGGCTCCTTTTCAGCACCAGTGAATGTTCAAGCAGCTCTTATTTTGTAATTTACATTAGCTTTGATAGTAAAGACATTTCCATCTGTAACTCCCACACAGCTGGGATGAAATTCCTAGGAATGGCAACACTCACTCAAAGGACTCTCCTCCCAGTTTTCAAGTAGGTAAGGCAAAAGCCATAGAAATGGCCATTAACGGAGCAGGTTGGGAGGGGAAAAAAAATCTTTCAGACAGGCAAGGACCATAGTATACCAAGATTAAGCAGGAGTATTTATTTATTTATTTATTTATTTTATTAGATTTATACCCTGCCCTCCCTGCCAAGGCAGGCTCAGGGAGGCTTACAATAAAAGCTAAAACAATATAAAATCATAAATCATTTATAAGGTGCTACATATACAGTGCCACCTATGCGATGGTGGTGACATGGCCTAGGACTTCTTCTTTCTACTGGTAAGCCCCCCCCCCATCCCCTGCTGGTTGCCAGGAAGGACCTGGCGGCCTTATTGCCATCTACAAGAAAACAAGCCAAATACTTTTCTTCAGGGCTTTTTTGGTAGAAAAAGCCCAGCAGGAACTCATTAGCATAACAGGCCACACCCCTGACAGTGCTGCTCATTAACATATTAGACCACACCCCATGTCTTCCCTTGGCTTGCCCGGGCAAGCCCCCCCTTGAAAGAAAGGGACGGCAGTTTAAACTGCCTTCACTTGGCTTCCCTGGGTGCCCCGTGGCTGCAGGGGACCCTGTCAAGCCGGCCCTTGAACAGGCCAGGGAAGGCACGGGGAGGCATTTAAAGGCCTCCCCGATCCTTCCAGGGCCTCCCCTGGCCCACCCACCTCAGAGTCACTGGGGGGGGTTACTCTCCAGGCCTTCCCTCTGTAGCCATGCATGCAAAGGTTTTGGCTGTAGTGGGCGTGGCCAACTCTGAGGCCAGCCGGAACTCCGTTCCTGTGCATGCCTGCCCAAAAATAGCCCTGCTTTTCTTGTATCCTCTGAAAGATCCTTTGTTTTGCTTGGGAGAAGGAGCTACCAAAGGGAGCTACCAAAGGTGCTTGGGGGGGTCAACAGTGGGATGGCTTCTAATGTCCTGGCCCCACTGGTGGACCTCCTGATGGCACTGGTATTTCTGGCCACTGTGTGATACAGAGTGTTGGACTGGATGGGCCTTTGGCCTGATCCAACATTGGCATTTCTTATGTTCTCTTATGTTCTTAACACCTGGTCTTGGTGTGATCCAATCTCCCAGCTTAATGATAAATAGGCTTCTTGTTTAACAGAGAGTGTAATGTATCCATATCAGACCGCGTGCACGGCCATTTTGCCACGTGGTCAGGTGAAGCAACCGAGCTTCGCTCTCAGTAACAATGGGACAAGCGGCTCCTAGCCGGCACGTATCGGCAGGCTAGGCTCCTGGCCTATGGAACTCTCGGCCACAGTAAATAGCCAATCACTTGTGAGGGGGGGTGTTTGGGGAGCGGGGTTTGTGCACATATAAACCAGCCTGCGAGCAGAGTACTCTCGTCTTGTTCTGAGCTGAAATAACTAGTAAGTCTCAGTACTTTTCAGAGAGGAAGCTGAGGTTGCTGCCTGCCCAAAAGCAACAGAGAAATGCACAGAACCAGGCCAAGGCAAGAGAAGGATCAATGTGAGAGTGTGCATGCATGAAGCATGTGCAATATAATTTAGAACAATTCTGAGTGGTCCATAAAAAATGAACTTTTTTTTTTCAAATATTGAATGATGCTACTTCCAATTTGTGTTCAAAGGTCAATTGGATCAGAGTAATTTGTACATTACTGTTCTTCAGTGTTGAAAAAATACCAGGATGTGGTGTTTAGGGATACTGCCAGAACCTCTAGTATTTTCACTAGAAATGGGTGAAGCCTCTGTCCTTGTTCCAAGCCCATTCTCTCTTTTTCTAATCATCCCCACTGAATACTTGACAATTCATGAAAACATTTGTTAGTTGTTGATGGAATGTACACGTTGATGGGATGTACATAAATACACTTCATTACAGATCAGAAAGGTATCCATCTCCTTGTCACTTATCTTCCTTCCCAAGGCACAAACTTTACTTTTGGAAGAGGTGGAGCAGCCTGTTACAGATTGTGTCTCTTTAAACAGAGGAGAGACAGATGGTGTGATCACACAAGCAGTTTGGCCCGACATAGCCACCCCTCCCCTCTGGACCAAATGGCTGTGATCAAATGCACACATCTGGCTCCTATGCCCTGGCCATCCCTACCTCACAGTAAAACAACTTCCGCCTAGATTAAATAGCCACCAGCAAATTCTGGTGGCTACCTTGGAAAGAAAGGCGCTTCCATGGCAGGTTTCCGGGTGTCTGATCGCCCAGGCGTACACAGTGTTCCCTCTAAGCTGAGTTAGTGTGAGCTAGCTCACAGTTTTTTAGCCTCCGGCTCACACATTTTTGTCTTAGCTCGGGAAGGATGGCTCCAGAGCAAACTAATGTATGCAGTTGCCAAATTGCTCGCTCACAACTTTAATGCCAGTAGCTCACAAAGTATAATTCTTGCTCACAAGACTCCACACCTTAGAGGGAACATTAGTGAGCAGTGTTATCATTCCACTCTGTTTCCGGCATGTCCTTTGTTTTTTCCCCCAACACCACTTGGACATGCGCTTCAGCACCCCCATAGAAAGTGGCCAGGAGCGTGTGTGCTTGTGTGCTTGTCTGCTTCTTCACACATACAGGGGGGGACTTAGGAAAAAAACAACCAACCCAGCTGCAGGTCCATGGTTGCAACGCAAAAGCAATGTCAACTACTAACCATGGGCTCATGGCACTATGATGCCAACTTAGGGGGTGCTGTGTGATCGATGCAAAATGTCCCAAACTCAAGCAGCTTATTTAAAGTGGAGATACTGCCACGGCAAACTGCCCGTCTGACCACACTCTATGACTGGATGGGAGCATGGTATAAACTGATTTTGTCAGATCTTGGAAGCTAAGCAGGGTTGGTACTTGGATGGGTAGATCACCAAGGTAGACTCTGCAGAGGAAGGCAATGGCAAACCACCTCTGCTTCCTACCTGCATTGAAATCCCCTTGTTATGGTCACAGTTACTTTACATTATTATTGATGGCACTTATGTACATAGAATATGACTGCAACCCATCTTTCCTGAAAATTACCCTTCCCAGTCTTCTCCAGCAAGGTATCCTGCCCCCTAATTTAAATTAAAGATCAAGAAAGCTACAATTCCCAGCTCCAGCGTTACCATACATGCTACCTTTCACATGTATTCTTAGACATGTGTAGACTCTCTAAATTGGGCTCAGGGCCATGGCCCATTTGGGGAAATTAATTTCCTGCTTGCGCAGCCTGGCTAGCTTGGAAAACTGACACACTCACTAATTAGGGGAAGCAGAACATGTGATTCAGGTGCAGTGCAGTTTGGTGTAGTGGTTAAGTGCGCGGACTCTAATCTGGGAGAACCAGGTTTGATTCCCCACTCCTCCACTTGCACCTGGCTGGATGACCTTGGGCAAGCCATAGTTCTGTCAGAGGTGTTCTTGAAAAAGAGCAGTTTCTGTCAGAGTTCTCTCAGCCCCACCTACCTCACAGGGTGTCTGTTGTGGCGAGGGGAAGGGAAAGGAGTTTGTAAGCCGCTCTGAGACTCCTTTGGGTAGTGAAGGGAGGGGTATAAATCCAATCTCTTCTCGTCTTTACCTGGATAGTGGACAAGCAAGCTCAAAGAGCCTCTAATAGGCTACCTGTAACCATGAAACAATCAGATCTTTTCCAAAGCAAGGTTTAGAAAATTTTGAGGGGGATACAGGGGTACAGGAATTGAAAGGGTACTCAAGCTTAAGGACAGCACAACTGCTGTTTTCAGACAGATGTACATATGAAGAGTTACATGAGACTAAAGAAAGTCAAAGAAGCCAAGCCTCTGGCTCAGTGAAACTTCTGCACCAGTGAATGGCCAAAAGGAGATGTGAGGGGAGGGATTTAAGGAAGGGGAAAGGGGGGGTTTTAAGAGGAAAGGAGTGGACAGAGAAGAAACACGTCTGTGTAGATAATCCAGAGATTCAGGGGAGGAGAGAGACACTGTTGTGTGACAATAAACTGTCCCAAAGTCCCAGGAAAAAAGAAAAGCAGAGCTGGCAGTCTCTGAGTCAGTAGAGGGGTGAGACGGCACAATTTTAGCTAGCAGAACAGTGATAGCCTGATAGGGACCCATACAAAAGAATATCAAAGCAGTAATTGTAAAGTCCAGGCATTCGGGGTGGGTCCAGGATGAGAATCTGTGGGTTTCCTGACTTTCATTGAGTTAGGAAAGGGGAGCTTCCCAGAAAGGTTACAAAAGGTAGGCTGGAAGGACACAAGGGCTGGCAGAGTGGAGGTTTCACCCATGTCTGAGTCACCTTGAGAGGAGACATTCAGACAAGGTCAGTAAAAGCAGTCAAGCCCACCTGGCTGCTTCATAGTAACTAGGTTTTGTGCTCAGGAAGACTTGCCCTTGCTGATGAAATTACATTGATAGATCTAGGTGGGGTGGTGCTTGGCTCTGCACCCCCCCCCCCCGTGGCAATGGGAAGGCATGCAGATATCCCATCAGTGAGTCAGTGTCCTGCCCAAAGTTTTGGCCACTCATTTGCATCACCTTAGGAGGGCTTTGGCCTTGCCTTCTCCAAAGCATGGCTTTGCTAGCTCCTAAAATGATTGCCAAAGTGACTTTAGGAAAGACAGCACATATCTTGGAAGGGGGTCCTTGGTAACACCAGCAGTCCAATAAATTCTAAGCGTGGCATGGCTACTGGTAAGTTGCTTATGTAGGGTTGCCAGCCCCCAAGTCCAAGCGAGGGATCCCCTGCTTTTGAGGACTTCTCCCCGAAGTGGACCAGTTGGCCAGCAGGGGAACCCCCACCCCTAAACAGGGACGTTGACATGAGATGTCCCCAGCATGATGACATCACCTGGAAGTGACATCATCACATTGGGGATGTCACACAGGGATGCTCTAGTTTGGGGGCAAACTCTATAGTTTGAGGGTGAATTTACCATAGAGTTTTGCCCAAAAAAACAGAGCATTGCCCCCGGTGTGACCCACACGATGATGTCATCTCATCACATTGTGCGACATCGCATAATGTCCCTGCCACCCCCTGCCCACCCACACCAAATCCCCCCACCCAATTGATGAGGGGACCTGGCAACCCTGTGCTTATATGATGATAAATGCCACCAACCATGCTGGTACAAATACACTCAGAGTATTGCTCATGTTAAATTGTGATCAAACCAGCAAGGTGAGACTATGTGCTCCTTGAGAGAAAATGGGCACTGTGACCAAAGTAATTTTGTTTTTGAGCATGGTGACTTCAGAGGATTGAAGCATAACTTGATTCCACAGAGGAAAAGTATTACTGCTTGGATGCACTGGAGTGTTCTCTCTAGATCCCTAGTAACAGCACTGGATGCACTGGAGTGTTCTCTCTAGATCTGCTCTCTGCTCATGTCATTTCCTTAATCCATACTACAAGTTTACAACATGTAATGTGCTCTCAGTCACAGAGGAATATTTATTTTGAAATCAAGTGTGAGACATCTTTGGTGAGATCTCATAGAAGTATGCTGTGTTAGCGCTTGCTCACCCCTATCTTATAAACACAACGCAGGTTTGAGCGTGTCTGCTGATACAAAATATCAGCACAAAATGTTGTGAGTTGATACCAGTCTGTTTGCTAAAGATTAGCATAAGAATGCACATCTCTCCAGAAGCTTTATTGTAGCTTCCATCCCAAGTCTTTGTAAGACAGTTTCACTTCAGGACAGAGCAGAAAGGTAGCGTATATAACAATCGATGGACTTCTCAAGCTCATTTCCCTGGCTTGATTACCTGTATGAAAGGAATAAAACACACATCAAATAAGAAGAGGTTTTCTTGAGGAACTAGCTTTTCTATTAGAATGGCATTCCCTTAAGGAAGAAGATGATGAATCTTATCAGATGATCATCTTGTCAGCACCAGATTGGCTTTCCTCAGGCTTGTGCCTAGTAGATTTTAGAGTGATATACCATATGTGATGCCGTGGTATTACTAAGTAATATTCCCCATTAGTTGATGAGTATGCAAATTAGTCCTCAACCTTAAGGCAACGAATGCATTTGAAAAATGCCACCAAAGTGACTGACTAATGAATAGATGCCTATATAACTATATCTCTAAATTTTCAGTTGGATATAAAAGTTCTGGCACTGTTAGGTGGCCCAAAGAATTTTCAAAAGAATGTTGAGTATCTCACTTCAGTAAATGACGGTGTGTCTGAGGCCCTAACAGTTTGCAGGGATTAAGCACTTCAGTGAGGGCTCAAGATAATTTTCTTCTCCTTCATTTCATCCTCACAACCAGGGGTCATTTCGTAGAAAAAGAGCTAGGGGAACTCATTAGCATAACTCATTAGCATATGCCACACCCCCTGACATCAGGGGCCCGGCGGTGGACCTGCAAGGCCGGCGGCCGTGCGAGGAAGCCCAGAGACCAGTTCATCTAGAGAAAAGGGCAGCTTCGGAGGGTGGACTCTGTGGCATGAGACACCCCTGCTGAGCTTCCTAGGCTTTGCCTCCAGGAATTCCCTGAGCCAGAATTGGCAACCCTACCCAATAAGCTTCCATGGCAAAGCAGGGATCTGAACTTGAGTCTCCAAAATCCTACTCTAACGATCTAACAACTACACCACACTGACTCTCATTTACCTGCCTTTTACAGAACTGTGAGCAAGGCTGTAGCCAGGATATGGGCCCAATCTTCTGGATATGCTTTGAGCCTTCATTTTTAAAAGGATCTTTTCCCTTTCACTTATAGAGTTACAAAGGAAAACACACAGGCAGTACTTAGCTCCAGTTATTCAGTAAGAAATAAACCAGTTCCCAGCTTCTAATATGTTGTGCAATGAATGCAAAGACTCTGAGATAATGGACAAAAACTTAACATTGACTTTAAATACTTAAAAGTTGTACTTTTTATTACAAAGTATACTAAGTAATTCTTAAGTATAGTAAATAATTTTAAGAATATTCAATTTCTTACACTGAAGCTTTTCACTGATCACTAGTAGTCCTACTCTTAGCATGTCCCTCACTTCGGAATGTCTGGCTAAGTCATTTGGCTAAGACTCGAGGCAATGATTTACCCAAGGCAAAACTTTCAGGGCCAGTTCATTCTGGGTAAATGGAATGCACACAGAAGAAGTGAGATACACAGTTTAAACAGATGCTACGTATGTAGAGTTATAGGGTAAATCAGAACTCTGTGGCTTAGGGTTCTTAACCAGAGTCTTTATATGTGTGTCTGGTCTATTCAGACATTAGACTGGATGTAAATAGGCTGTTTAATTATTTACCTTTATTTGTACCCCACCTTTCTGCCTTCAGTGGAGCTGCGGTGGCTCAAGTGGTTAAGACGCTGAACTGCAGGCTGTGGAAGGTCGGTAGTTCAGCAGTTCGAGACCCAAGTGTGCCGCATGACGGAGTGAGCTCCCGTCTCTAGTTCCAGCTCCTGCCAACCTAGCAGTTCGAAAGCAAGAAAGGGTGACTGGTAGCAAACCACAATTGCAAACAAAGGGTTGAGGTTCAGCTCTTCAGGCAACTTGTTGTCACAATGCAATTACTGCTTAATTTATTTAGCAACATAAAACAGAAGCCCCTCCCACCTTAAAGACTAAATGTTAGTCTTTAAGGTGCCACTGGACTTGTGTTCTATTTTGTAACAATGGACTAACATGGTTAGTCCTCTGGAATTATCCAGCATCAGCCTCTGATTAATGACAGCTGACTTATATGTCCTATTTAAAAGGGGCAAACTATCAGCCTTTCAAAAAACAAACAAACTGATTTTATCAAGCCCTAACATAAACTGAGTCACCCACCCGCTTGCTTCTTCTTAGTTATCTGAAGTATTTACAATGTGTCATGAAGGTGGTTCTGCTTTTTTCATTGACTGCTATTTATTTGGTGGGTTCCTGTTATTGCTTTCTCTACTTCTCATTGCTTGTTCCAGGGAATTTCTGGTCTTTGCAACCACTGGACTTGAGGTGGTTCAATACCTCCCACCTCAACATTATTTGGAGCTGCCTAATCAATACTGATGGAGCTGCGGTGGCTTAAGTGGTTAAGACGCTGAACTGCAGGCTGTGGAAGGTCGGTAGTTCAGCAGTTCGAGACCCAAGTGTGCCGCATGACGGAGTGAGCTCCCGTCTCTAGTTCCAGCTCCTGCCAACCTAGCAGTTTGAAAGCAAGAAATTGCAAGTAGATAAATAGGTACCACTTTGGTGGGAAGGTAACAGTGTTTCATGCGCCTTAGTGTTTAGTCATGCCGGCCACATGACCATGGAAACGTCTTCGGACAGCGCTGGCTCTTCAGCTTTGAAACGGAGATGAGCACCGCAACCCTAGAGTCGGACTCGAATGGCTTTCGAGCAAGGGAACCTTTACCTTTACTTTACCTTTCTGCCTTCATAATGGCCACCAAGGCAGTTAACAAATTACAAATATAAAAGTACATCTTAAAAACCATTGCAACCAATCAAAACACATCATTAAAATAATTAAAACCAGAGCTAAAATATATACAGAAACATTAAAACAGCAATTAAAACATTGGGCTAGAAGATGGGATCACTGTGGGAACATCCAATGAAACATAAAAGTCTTCACCTACTGGGGCAGAAAGGGACAGGCAAGTCTCTCCGGGGAGAGAGTTGTAGAGTTTTGATGCCATGATCAAGAAGGCCCTTTCCTGGTTTCTACCTAATCTTAAAAGGTGGGGGCACCTGAAACAGGGCTTTGGAAGATGACCTTAGTTGTAGGGTGGGTTCATAAGGGATTATGTGGTTAGGAGTGGAATATGCTGCTGCAGCCTCCCCCCCTCCCAATCCAATGGTTTCTACCTAATCTTAAAAGGTGGGGGCACCTGAAACAGGGCTTTGGAAGATGACCTTAATTGTAGGGTGGGTTCATAAAGGATTATGTGGTTAGGAGTGGAATATGCTGCTGCAGCCTCCCCCCCTCCCAATCCAATGCATGCATTACCCACATTTACTTATCCGCCCCCCTTCATTTATACCCTGTCTTTCTCCCCAATGGGGACTCAAAGCAGCTCACATTGTTCTCCTCTCCTCCATTTTATTCTTATGAGAACCCTGTGAGGTTGCCTGAGACTGCGTGATTGGCCCAAGGTCACCCAGCAAGCTTCCATGGCACAAGTGGGGATTAGAACCTGCGTTTCCCAGCTCCTAGTCGAATACACTAATCCGCTACCCTGCACTGCCTCTTTGTTGAACAGGTAAACTCATTAATAGCTTCTGAGTCTCTGCAATTACAAACCCAACATTATTTATTTATTGAAAACATTTCTATGCTGCTTTATGTTGCCCTCTCAGAGTGGTTTGCACCCCTGTATGCCTCTCACAGTACCAATTAACTCCACCAGTCCCAAGTCACAGATGCAGCAGCGAGCAGTGTGCCCACTTCTGCTCCTCAGATCCCTTCCCCATAGCACCACCAACAAGATGTTTATCATTGCCAGCACCAATAACCTCTTGATAAGGAGGGGGAAAAGAAAGTTTGGCTTCAGCCCCCCCCTCTATTCCACAGGGGGAGGGGGAGATCCTGACTCCAAAAACCCTTGCTGCTTGTGTAAGTTGACTGCCACACAGCCTAATGAGTTTGCTTGGGTGTCTGTCTGTTGTCTGTACAGTCCCAAAGCGATTATTTGGTCATTCAATAAAATCATAATGGAAGAAAATATGAAATATAATTTTCAGCCCATCAATGTCAATGAAAAACGGCATTGATCATAAGAGATCTGAGCTACTACTGCTCTTTGGGTTGCCAACCTCCAGCTGGGGACTGGAGTTCTCCTGGAAATACAACTGATCTCCAGCATACAGAGATCCGTTTCCCTAGAGGAAGGGCAGCTTTCCAGAGTGGACTCTATGGCATCACATCCCCACAGAGCTCCTCCCCACCCCAAACTCAACCTCCCCAGGCACCATACCCAAATCCCCCAAAATTTCCCAAGCTGGTGATGGCAACTCTAACTGCAGTCCTTTTGCTCCAACTTGTGTTGTCAACTCAGGATCTTGTAAAATCTGCCCTGGCTTCCAATTTGCTTCAGGGCTCAATTCAAGATGCTAATATTGACCTTTAAAGCCCTGTGCGGCCTGGAACCAACATACTTTACGGATTGCCTTCTCCCCTGTGAGCCTACCTGTTCACGCTGGTGGTCATCCTTGGAGGCGTTGCTTCTTTCCCCCCCCTCCCCCATCTGAGGCTACATGGGTAGTGACCTGAGAAAGGGATTTCTTGGCCATGGCACCAGAACCTTGTAAACTCCGTCCCCTGAGAGATCTGTCTGTCTCCCTCTATCAGTGTCTTCTGCCAGTGGGTGAAGACTTTTTGTTTCATTTGGCACACCCCCAATAACCTGTATTGGCCCTCCTCCCTTGTTCTGGTATTGTTTGTGTTTTTATTTAATTAGTCTATCATTTTTAAGTCTGTTTTTAACTGTTCTGTCTGCTGTCTTGGGGACCCTGATCAGGTAGAAAGGCAGCATACAAATGTTTTAAATAAATAAACACAAGTTTTTCTTAATATTCCTGTTCTTGGGAAGTTATGGTTTGCTAAGAATTTTTTTCTTCAAAACAGCAGTTCAAATATGATTGAAAACATTTAATGAAACGGATTAAAGCTATTACATTATCTAGTTTGTCTTATTTTCTGGGATGAGTACTCCAAGCCAAATTTCCCTTACTGTGTTGGTTGTGGTTTCTCATACTTGGATCTGTTTCAAAGGAGATTTTTCTTTCTTCTTCTTCAGAAGACATGAATAAGAACAAATAACTACCAATGTTGATGGCAAAATGCACCTTGCAGCTTTTAATAGAAGTGTTGGTGTGCTGACAACTATACCATTGTTGAATGCTTCTTGGATTTACAATGTAAACAAACTATTGCATAAATGCGAGTCTCAAATGACAAAGCATTACCATTTTAGAAGGAATTGCTACTGCTTACTTGTAGACTGGGCTAGCAGGCAAACAACAATAATCAAACAGCAAATGGTCAGAACAGCAAGATAAGGCAAGAAATGCAGGATTTCCTCTTTTGCCCATATGCTGTACTTTGTTTTTTAAAAGGGCTTCTTTCTTCCAGGAGATCCTCTCATACAGAAATAACTCCTGTCCTCTGCATGTATGTACTTCCTCTTCTTCTTTTTTTAAACCGTTAGAGGTGGAAGCTTTACCATCCCTTTCTGTAAAGTAGACTAAGGGGGTGGTGGTGGAGGTGGAACTCAGTAAAACCAGGGCTCTAGTCGGGGGGGGAGCTCTCAGGTACGGAGCTCCGGAAGAGAACCTCTAGGGGGCGGGGCGGTCACATGGTGAAGCCCCGCCCCCTTCTTTACCTCGCCCTCTGCTTCGATCCTCATTCCGTTTGGGAATGAGGATGAAGCAGGAGGGTAAGTAGCCGGGCCTTCTGACACACTTCCGGTGATGTCAGGGGGTGTGGCCTTCTGTCACTTCCGGTGATGTCAGGGGGCGTGACATATGCAAATAAGTTATGCTAATGAGTTATGCTAATGAGCTCCGGCAGCTCTTTTTCTACAACAAGACCCCTGAGTAAAACCATTTTCTTAAACTGCCCCCCCACACCAGCAGCATGGCAGCTCTTCCTCTTACAGAGGATTCAAGCGAAGGTAATGCCTCTTTCTGTAATGGTGATAGGTGGAAGGCTTGGAGTGGTGGTGTAAGCACTATGGGTGAAACCTCTGCTTTTGCCTCCACCTTCTTCTAGCAGCTACAAGCAACACATTTGCCCAGTCCTGCAATCAGGTTAATGCCCAGTAGCTGAAATGGCAAACGCAGAGTGCCCAAGCTCACACAGAGGGGATCCTTAACTGCCAACTGGGATTAAACAGACGTTAAGAACCAGCTACAGTGAAAGAAACAACCTTCTCTGTGTTAAGGACATGTCACAAATAACCAGAGGTCATTTCGGGGGGAAACGCGGGGGAACGCAGTTCCCCCGGGTGAGGTACGGGGGCGGGGCACATGACGAAGCCCCGCCCCCTGCTTCCGGCTGCCCCGCTTCCAGCCCTCATTCAGCCAGGAGGAGGCAGGAGAAGAGGGAGGGTAAGTTGCTTCCTCCCCGCCTCTCCCCACCCCTGCCTGCCTGGGGCCAGGGAGGGCCTTGGCGGGGCTTCCTCGCACTCCCGCTGGCCTTGCAGGTCCACCGCCGAGCCCCTGATGTCAGGGGGTGTGGCATATGCTAATGAGTTATGCTAATGAGTTCCCCTAGCTCTTTTTTTACGAAATGACCCCTGCAAATAACTGTAATTAGTGGAAGACTTCCATTTGCAGCCTCAGCATGCCACACCAGGAGGGACAGGAAGAGGGAGTTGGCAAGGGCAAGGATGAGCCACAGAGAAACTCCAGGGGGGTTGTGACACCTGAATTTTACAAAAAGGTGGGTACAACTTTGATTCTGAGAGCTGGTTTTGTTTCAGATGCTCCAGTAAGGTCCTGAGATGCTCAGGAGAAAGGCAGGCATATAAATATTTTCAAATCAATAAGATACAAAATCAAATACCTCCCTTTTAATCCTAAACTGAAGGTCAATTCATACAACCTTTGATGTCGATGCAAGTTCACTTTTTCATATACTCACCATATCATGCAGAACCTTTAGCACCTAGGCTGGTTTAGGACATGGTGATTCACATGTTACAGTAGTAAAAAAACTGTGCAATGCACTAAGTCACTGAAAAAGCCAACTTGTATTAACTGTACTACATAAGTATACTTGTATATGTCAGCCCTGAATCCTGCAGATTCAGACTGCTAATGGTGGGACTTTCACACAGTGCACGTGTCTTTCTCTGATGCTAGAGGCTCTTCTGGCAATCAAAATCCTCCAGCACCAGAGGAAAGTGCCACCATTAGCAGAATGGATCCATGGATCCTACCCAATGATTTTGTTTCACTGAAATCCATTACTATCCAGGGGTTGTTTCGTAGAAAAAGAGCTAGGGAAACTCATTAGCATAACTCATTAGCATATGCCACACACCCTGACATCACCGGAAGTGTGTCATAAGGCCACACACCCCGCCCCCAATGGTCCCGGCCGACGGTGGCGGCCTTGCAGCTCCACTGCTGAGCCCCATGAGGGGCCCGGCGGTGGACCTGCAAGGCCGGCGGGAGTGCAAGGAAGCCCTGCAAAGGCCCTCCCTGGCCCCAGGCAGGCAGGGGTGGGGAGAGGCAGGGAGGAAGCAACTTACCCTCCCTCTTCTCCTGCCTCCTCCTGGCTGAATAAGGGCTGGAAGCGGGGCGGCCGGAAGCAGGGGGCGGGGCTTCATCATGTGCCCCGCTCCCCGTACCTCACCCGGGGGAACTGCGATCCCCCCAAAATGAAACACAGAGGCAGAGCACGATTTGTAAAAGCAAATGAAATTATGGGTGTCTTCCCCCACCTAAAAGGCATCTCATGAATTAGGTATGTGAATTAGGCATGGCAAGACAATGAAATGAGCCTGATTCTGTGGAACGTTGACTTTCCACCTAGAAAGCTTCCTTTGTGTTTTGCTGAGGAAATCCCAGGAATGCTTTTGTTACTTCTGCTTGCAAAGTTTCATAGGTGTGTTCTCTTGTCTGTTTCTAAAGCACACTTTTAAACTTGCACGTCCCTAGCTGTTTAATTTGGGAGAAGACATGCAATAAAAGAGCTTGTCAGGGTTCCATCATAGTGCTTTGTTCTGCAGGTTTTGCACACTTTAGCTACTAGGAAGTGGCAGAGTGTTTAGCCACTCTCTTGCAGGTTTCCTACACAAAAGTAGGATGGACAAAACAGCCAAAATTTAGCACTTCTGCACCCCACTGCTTTCAATGACAGAGTGCCTGCATTTACCCCAGTGAAATTGATAGAAGTGCCTAACTAATAACTACATTTAGATTATGCCCATAGTGTAAAATGTAATGTGATTGCTTTTCATGGCATAACAGGAAGCCAGTCCTATCAGTGGCCTTTCCAACCACAGCTGATTTCAGATTTCTTTTTATTCCTGCAGGGAGAAAGAATGAACACAGCTGGTAGATGACCAGCTACCAAGACCTATTGCAATGTAATAAAGTGAAAGGGGTGATATTCAACATGGAAGGAAAACAAAAAACTTGTGTAAGGAAAACAATGAGACCCTGCTGCATATTCTCCCAATTTAGAAGATACTGAAGAATGGCAAAAGAGCTGCCAGTTACAAATCTGTGTCACATAATTGTGTGCTGCAGAATCACTCTAAAATGTTGTAGTTGTGTAGTAGCCCTTAGAACCACAAAATCACTAAAATAGCAAGCGATTCATGTAGTGAACTTTCCATGGGCTAACCTTAAGTTTTCATCATACCATCGTTTGTACATGTGTGGCAGAACAGTCCTGCTCTGGTCTGCAGGCCCTCTTCCACCCTGCCCTCCTGGGTTTTCCCCACACTTGGGTGGGCTTTCCTCTCTGTTCAACCGCTGCTACTACCTAACCTTTGTAAGAATTGCCCACTGGGACTTCCGGGGCGGGACCAAGGGAAATGGCTGCCTAAACCCTTGGCTCCGCCGAACCCGAAACCCACCAGCTCCGAAATCAGACTTAACAGCAACAAAAAATCTATACCCTCATGGAGAAAGACGCACCGAAGAATACACAACCACTAGTGAAGAAACAAAAAAAGGACAAAAGCAGGTCAGAATCCCCGAATTCCGCCAAGTCTCTGAGCCCTGAAGATCTCTCTCTACACAAAATGGCGGCCGCAACTTCTGAGGCAGACAAAATCGCGCCTATTACTGCCGCGGATCTTAAAGAGGCTCTAATGACTATGGAGCAAAGTTTTTCAACCCACGTAAACTCTATGTTTAAACCTCTTTATGATCGTCTTGAAACTGCCGAAAAGACTCTAACTAAAACTAATCATACTGCAGAAATGGCGATCCAAAACAGCATCGCTAATCAGAATAACATACAGCAAATGCAACAAGCGGAAGAGATTTTAGCGGAGAAAACAATGAAGCTAGACCTGTCTCTACGCCAGAATAACTTAAAATTGAGAGGACTAGGGGAGAACGTTGAAAAAGATGGTGACTTAGCTTTCCATTTATCAACCTGGCTAGCACAAATAGTGGGCGTCGAAAGCGACCAGTCTCCTCTGATCACCAAGGCGTTCCGTCTGGGGCCCACCTCCCTGCTAAAAACGAGATCCTCAAGAGACATCATGATCACTCTTCTAGACGCCAGATTCCGTAAAAGAATACTAGCTCACGCACGTAAAGAAGGCCACTTGAATTATCTTACCCAACACATAGAAGTCTACCCTGATCTCCCCAGAGAAGCTCTACAGAAACGGCGCAAGCTTAAGCAAATTACCACCAACCTACGCGAAGCTGATCTCAAATACACCTGGCAATCTCCGCTCGTCCTGCAAGTCACCTTTAAAGGAAAACCACACAGAGTCTCGGACAAAGAAGAAGGCTTAAAACTCCTGTCCTATCTCAACATTTGCCCGGCCATGGAGTACACCAATCAGACCAACAAAAGACGTCATTCCACTTCTTCACCCGGTCTCTCAGATACAGAAGATACGGAAAACTGAACTCTGGCTCGAAAGATTTTTCTGGACGCTGTCGTTACCTAATCGTCTGCCTTGCCGTGTGAATCTATTTACTGTTGTTGGCTAAGTATACTTAACGATTAATTTCACTTCCTGACTATATAGCCACCCCAGTCAAGGCGACATTACTGTAATTTACGAGCGAAGCCATCCTTTGAAGGACGACCGTACCGAAATTTCATGTCTTTCTTATTAGATAAATGACAGTTTTTAACTCCAGTTTCTTAATGTTAATGAATTATACACTTCATCTCATGAACTGTTAATTGTTTGATATTTTACATCGTTGCTGTTTTTATTAATTCTGAACTAATATCTTTTTAATGGGGTTGGGGGGAGGGGGAGGGGGAATCCATGAATTGTTGTTTCAATTGTCTGTTTTGTGGTCTCGTCTCTGGATAAACGACTGGGGAGGTTTCTAGAAACCAAGGGCAGGGAGTTACCCAGTCTTCCACCCCTAGACTTAAGGAGGTGGAAAAACAGAGACAGACTGCAATTAAGGCTTTAGTTGTTAGTGAGCACACAAAGTTATCCTACCATCAACTTGAACCATAGTTCGTTAAATACCACCTTGTAGCTAGCACCTCATTCTAAAATTTCTCTATATTAAACTATATCCTTAAGTAATCCAACGGTATTAATCGCACAAAACACAATTTGCCTAGTTCAATTGTTAGAAAACACAAAGATTTTCTTTTTTACTTGCCATAAACTTTCACTAGTTATTGTGAATAAGATATAAACCTCAGGAACATAGATTAACTACAATTCATTGTTTCAGAACCAAAAAACTTATAATTTATAAATAGTCAAATCTCTACGCATACAATTAGAAACACCACGAAGTTATCTCCTTACATTGACACAAAACAAATTTTTCACATCTTCCACTCATCCCAACGTAAGTAACTGACTGTGAATCAGCGAATTTTTTATATCTGTTCTCGCTTAATCTTACGGTACCAACCATACAAGTACTGGTCAAAACAACAAACTTGACTGAAACAATTTTTTACTGAGCCTTTTAGCGTGACAGCTCTACTTGTTATAATCTGGTAATTCTAATAACACACTTGTTTTTATCAAATTGATTACTTAATACCTTGATTTAAACTCTCCATATTTACTAATTAATTGTAACCTTTTGATTCTTCTACTCTATCAAGCATATTCTACTGGGCAACTGACCTTCAGTGCATTGATCTCTTGTCATACTGGTTCGTTTACCACAGTTCTCTTCCCATATCACCCATTACAACTCCACCCAAGACGAACGCTCCAACAGGTAAGATATCCACCTTGTATTAACCTTTTAGATCATGGCTGCCTGCATCAAAGTTATATCAAATAATGTAAAGGGGCTGAATCATCCTATCAAGAAACGCAGAGTCTTCACAGACCTGATAAAACAGAACCCTGATATCATCCTTTTACAGGAAACACACCTAAAAAAATCTAACAATTTGGTCTTCAAAACACCCAAATTCCCTATACAGATTCTCGCTCCAGGCAGCTCCAACTCACGTGGGGTGGCAATTCTAATCTCTCGTAACCTACAATTCACATTAGAACAAACTTTATCGGATCCAAATGGCAGATATCTCTTCTTGAAAGGTAACCTAGACAACACTAAACTGACCATTGCCACACTCTATGCTCCTAACGAAGGGCAACTCAACTTCATAGATAACACTCTCAACCTCCTCCAGAATTTTGCTGAAGGTAATATCGTGGTGGGAGGTGATTTTAATTACATTATAGATAAGACCTTAGATAAATCTCAACATACCAAACCTCAAGCTCCGCCTAAAAAGAGACTCACTAAATTGGACTCCATATTAAAAACTCATAGCCTCACTGACATCTGGAGACCGAAACACCCAGAAGTACGTGATTATACTTACTTTTCAGCAAGTCACACAGTTCATTCTAGGATAGACCTTATTTTGCTCTCTTCCTCTCTCGTACAACATGTAGAAAGTGTGAACATCACACCTCATAGATGGTCAGACCATGATTTACTTATATGCAATTTAATTAACCCAACAAGAAGGAAGACAAACACACACTGGTCCCTGAATGTAAATTTAATGAATAATCGGTCATTTACAGATCATCTGGAAATTGAAATCAAGAACTATTTACAGAGCAATGACAATCAGGAGACATCACCATGCATAGTCTGGGATGCTCTCAAGCCTGTGATCCGGGGCACGATAATATCGAAGGCCTCGTACCTGAAAAGAGAAAAAGACAGACTAAAATCTGAAACCATACAAAACATCACACTTTTAGATCAGCAACACAAAAAAACCAGCTCATTAGCCATCAGGAAAAAATTGGAAGCTGAACGTAAGAAACTAGAAATTATGGATACTTCCACAATCCAAAAACAATTGTTATATATTAAACAGAGATATTGGGTAAAATCTCCACGTAGTCTAAAGCTACTAGCTCATAAAGTAAAAGCACAGGCTAAAGATAGGCACATCCCCGCAATTGCAACCAAGCATGGAAGGATAGAGAATCAAACTGAAAAGATTTTACAAAGGTTTCATGAATACTACTCAGAATTGTACTCTCAAGCCCCGATAAACCAATCAACTTTTCAGTCGGATTCCACTAAATTCCCAATACACTCGAAATTATCAACAGAGGACAAGAATTTCATGGAGGCACCAATAACAGAACAAGAAATTAATGACACTATTAAGCTGCTTAAGAATGGGAAAACTCCTGGACCTGATGGATTCCCATCGGAATTCTATAAAAAATTCAAAAACCTCCTCACCAAACAATTAGCAAAAACGTTTAACCACATTCTTGACACAGGTAACATACCTACCTCTTGGGAACTTGCCACTACGGTAGTGATCCCCAAACCAGACAGAAATCCACTATCTCCAACCTCATACCACCCAATTTCTCTCCTCAACCAGGACCAAAAGATCTTTTCCTCTATACTAGCCAAGAGAATTAATGCATTCATACCTAAATATATCCACCAAGACCAAGCAGGTTTCATACCTACCAGAGACCTTTCAGATAACTCTTTGAGGACACTACAACTCTTACAGTACTGCCAAGATTCTAAAACAGCGGCAGCATTCCTCTCTTTAGATATCGAAAAGGCGTTCGATACAGTATCCTTTAATTATCTCTACCACACCCTCCATGAAATGAATTTTGGCCCCAAATTTATCAAAACCATCCAATGTTTATATAGAAATCCAAGCACGAGAATTAGAATAAATGGCTCTTTATCTAACCCCATTAAACTTGAAAAGGGAACCAGACAGGGCTGCCCTCTTTCTCCCCTCCTTTTCGCCATAGCAATTGAACCTTTGGCCCATGCAATCCATACAGAAAAGCTTATCAAAGGAATACCAACTAAACAGATGCATCACAAACTGTCACTCTTTGTGGATGACATGCTGTTGTACATAACTGACCCAGTAAACTCAATACCTCCATTAAAATTCTTACTAAATTCCTTCAAAACAATATCTGGCCTCACCATAAATGAGTCAAAAACGCAAATTTATCCAGTCTTGTTATCCCCGGAAATCAAAAACACCTTAACAAAGGCTCACAACTTCACCTTAGTCTCGGATTCTTTTAGATATTTAGGCATAGACATTCCATTGAACCTAAATAAACTCTTGCCAAACAATTTTTATAAGACTCACAAACAAATCTTACAAGATATACGACGCTGGGAAAAACTACATCTTTCTTGGTTGGATAGATACCATTTAATAAAATCCTTCATATTACCAAAATTCCTATTCTTATTTAGAATGCTACCCATCAACATCCCAATCAAAGACCTAACATCTTGGCAAACAACATTAAGGAAGTTTTTGTGGAATGAGAAAAAACCCCATATAAATCACAAAATTCTGTGTCGGGCTAAAGATAGAGGAGGGTTTGGACTCCCAGACCTCAACTTGTACTATAAATCAATTCTAATAACTAACATTATTAAAATGCAAAGGACTCAAAATTTCCCATCTTGGGTTAAATTGACAGCGGATATATCGGATTTACCTAACATGGATAGTCTAATATGGGATGACAACATCAGGACTAATATCCACCTTAAGCAAAATAAATTCATAAACCCTTCCATTCAATACTGGAGGAAAATCAAACACAAACTTCTTCCGAAAAATTCTAGATTTACTACAATTGCATCTCAAACATGGTTTCATAACAACATGCCCCAAGACTTGGCCATAGCTTGGAAAAAAGCTCACCTCTACAGATTCAGTGATATCTTAACTAAAGATGGCCTCTACCCCAAAACGATCTTAGAAACAAAAATTAAGTATAAAATTCCATGGTATACTTACCTACAACTTCAACATGCAGCATCACAAGGCAAATTCAGACAATCTATAAATCAGCCACTCACGAAACTGGAATTCATCATCAAACAATTTAATGATCAGAATAGAGGCCTAATATCCCGCACATACAAGATGTTAATGGACACTTTTGATTCCACTACACTCCCATACCAACTCGCATGGCAGAATGAATGCCAGACCAAATTAGAAGATTCAGTTTGGAACAAAATCTGGAACTCTTCAAACTCAGACTCCAAGTCAGACTCAATAGATCTACACAAACTGAAGATACATACAAAATGGTACCTCACTCCCCAAAACATATCAAAAATTAATAAACAGTACTCACCACTGTGTTGGAAGGGATGCGGCCAAATTGGATCCTTTGCCCATTGTTGGTGGCAATGCGATGAAATCCGCTCATTCTGGCAAGAAATACTGCAGAAAATAAAGCAAATTACTGACATAGACCTCTCCTACACTCCGGAACACTTAATGTTAGAAGTTTGGTCAGAAAGTATTGACCAGCACCACCTCAAGAGTATCATGAAAACAATGCTTTATGCGGCAAGAACATCAATTGCCTCGAAATGGAAAAATCCTAAATCTCCCACACTTCACGACTGGTTCCAAAAACTCTGGGACCAATACATAATGGAAAGTATAACGGGTAGATGTAATATGGCGAAAACAGGCCAGCCAGACTTAAAATTTAATGCAAAGTGGTTTCCTATACTTACCTTCTTGGAAAAAGAGCAAATTTTACCACCCTCCTGGGAAGAATATATCAAATGGTTTTAAGATTGTAGGGCAGGAATTGATTCAGTCAAGTTACAATAACAAATTATATCACTGAGACCATCATATCCAAACAGACCAATTATTCACACGCAGAGAGCAGAAATTATCAGTATTCTAGTATCTTAATGTTTACAAATTTTATTATTCTATCTCGTATCAACAAAAATGTCACATCTCTTGGTATATCCGAACTGTTAGAATTTTGTTTGATAGCAAAGTTATGAAAATGTTTTGGAGTTTATCTTAAACTGTTGATTGGACTTTGAATTTAATGTTGAATCCGATGCACTTTTATTGGTTATTGAAATTTGTATGTAATACTACAACTTCAATAAAAAAAGATGTTTTTTTTAAAAAAAAGAATTGCCCACTGGGAGGGTCAGGACTCCCAGCTTCCCTTCCAAGTTGTGAGATCTTGCCTCTGTGTTTCCCACTACCCAGCATCTGGTTACCATAGCAACAGCTTGCTGCCTAGTGCATCACTTGGGGAGTAGCCACTTGCCAATTTACTGCCCTTCCCTTCCTCCTGGTGCTCCTTTCCAAGACGGTAGCGGTCTATGTGGCACAGATAATCACTACCAGGATCAAAAATTACAAAGTATTTATTTTTTTAAAAGTGTTCACAAGCATATTCTTAGGACAGCATCAGTCTGAGCAAGGGATTCAAAAGAAAAGGGTAAAATGCAATTCCTCTGTCCCTCCCTCTATACATGCCCTATCCGTTGTTAAATGGCCCCGGTCACACGAGAGGTTTTGGGCCGGGAGAGGGACGGATCGGGGCCGCAGCAAACGGGCGCGATCCCACTGCAACATCTGGGAAGCGTTGCGCGCCCATTCCCAATCCAGCCCTTCCGCCCAAAACCCCGCAGCAAAAATGAACCACCTACCATGGTGGTTCGTCCGGGAAGGCTGCATCAAAGCCGGCCGTGGGATTGCCAGCGCGTCCTTCCGCCGGCGCATCCCCAGCGCCTGGCTGAACTGCGCATGCTCACACATGCGCAGTTCGGCAGGCTCCCCCTCCCGATGGTAGCTTCCTCCCTGGCATCTGATCGTGCGGGGGAGCAACGGCCCCGCGGCTCAGGGGATCCGTGGGATCCCACCGCGGCGCCTCTACTTTGGTGCGGCTCTGATTTGTCGCACTTTGGCCGGTGTTTTTCCTGCCATGTGGCAGGGACCAATATAAAGCAGGCACCTTAGCTCAGAAAGTTACAAATTTTTACAGGAATGTCTTTACCTTCAAGCCTTCTTTGGCAATGGCCACCTCCTCCAGAACTCAGTTAAGAGTTCTTTCATGGGATCAGCACCAAAGAGTCCTTATTCCCTGTTCCCAGGAGTTTTATCATATCTCTTTCCCCCACCCACTGACCGGGTCAGGCTGGGTCAAAGAAGCTTTTCCTGATGTCTCCAGAAGTTTCTTCCTCAAGCCCTTCTAGTACTTAATTCCTCCAAATCTCTGTTCCCTGCCAGGGAAGGAGAGCTTCAGCTTCCCATATTCTCTTGCTAGACCTATTAGCACTTCTAAAAAGGTGGCTGAGTTAAGTCGGAAAGCAACTGAATGGTCTCCCCCCCCTTCCCTGTCCTTTGCCTAGAGAGAAACCTTTTTTAAAATGCAAAGTAAAGATTTTGCCAAGTTTAACCCTCCAAAGAAAAGATGCATTTCTTCACAGCATGACACTTTCCCTGTCTCACTGCACACCCTGATTTTTGCATTCAACTGTAATTTTTAATCTATTAAACCATGGATAGATTTCAGGGGGCTCATGAACTTGGATGGGGAAAAATTACATCTTCATCTTCACTAGTCTCTAACTGAAATTTAGTATTTCCTTCCATTATGAATGAAGGCAACAAACCACTGTAATATTAACAGTACCTGTGACTTTGTCACTAATAGAAATCACAGATATTTTCATATCATATTACAGTTGTTGCAGGTATCTTATTAGACGTGCCAGTAGAATGCACGTAATCTCAGCCTTCCTGTCTACAGATGTTCATGCGACATAGGTGGCGAACTATTGAGCAACTCTGTGCCTTGCATGGTGTAGTGGTTAAGAACAATGGACTCTAATCTGGAGAACCGGGTTTGATTCCCCACTCCTTCACATGAACCTGCTGGGTGACCTTGGGCCAGTCACAGTTCTCTCAGAACTCTCTCAGCCTCACCTACTTCACAAGGTGTCTGTTATGGGAAGAGAAAGGGGAGGAGATTGTAAGCCGCTTTGAGACTCCTCAGGGTAGAGAAAAGTGGGGTATAAAAACCATCTCTTCTTCTTAGTAGTAGTTATTTAGCCACTGAACAGTGAAGTCATGTGTTCTCACATTGGCGACCCAGTCATCTATGTTACTTTCCAGTATTCCCTATCTGCAATTGTTTGTTGATCAATCTGTGGAAAGAAGTGAGTCATTTTCATTGTTAAAATTTTGCAAAACTGAACATTTCAAATGAGAATTCTTAACTCTCCATAAGGTGGTGGGGCAAGTCCAAACAATTTCAAATTGTTATTTAATGCATTAATAAAGGAATATGCATATTACTATATCACAAATTTGTTTTTTTAAATATTTTGATAAGTGTATTTCAATAGAATTGGTTTCTTTGTAATCCTATGTATTTTATTTTATGCATTTAAAAACATTATTCTGAGAAGGGGTCCAGAGGCTTCACTGGACTTCCAAAGGGTTCCATGGCACAGAAAAGGTTAAGAACCCCTGTATTAAACCCTCTTTTTTATTATTCACCATACAATATCTGCATTAGATATGGTCTAGGGTTGCCAACTCTCAGCTGGGAAATTCTTGGCCATTTAGGGGTGGAGTCTCTAGAGGGTGGTTTGGAGAGGAGAGGGACCTCAGTGAGAGCCAATGTGTTGTAGTTGTTAAGAGTGTTGGAATAGTATCTGGGAGTCCTGGGTATGAAACCCCACTCATGCCATGGAAGCTCACTGGGTGACCTTGGGCCAGTCACACTCTCCCAGCCTAACCTACTTCACAGGGTTGTTGTGAGGATAACATGGAAGAGAGGAGAATGATGTAAACTGCCTTGGGTCTCCACTCTGAGGCCCTAACTGCTACATCACATTGGCTGTCATATGGGGGCCACCTCAGCAGCATATAAGGATACAGAGCCCACCATTTTCTCCAGGGGAACTGATCTCTGCCGTCTGGAAAGCAGTTGTAATTCTGAGGGATCTCCAGCCCTCACCTGGAGATTGGACACATTTTACCACAGAAGAGCAAACTGTTTAGAATGTTAGAGGCAAAAGCCAATCAAGTCGCATATGCAAACGACCTCTGTGTTCCGAGGCAGAGGCCAATGAGGCTGCATATGCAAATAACCTCTGTGTTCTGACTAGCTATGGGGGGCAGAGGAACAGCAAAATGTTTAGAATGTTGGAGGCAGGACTCAGGCAAAGCAGCCAGTGGATAGGGAGACCCTCTGAATGACAGATCAGAGAGCGAACTGATTTTGGAGCGTGTGGAATGTTCTGGAGAAGTGCCACCACCATTCAGCTATTATTTATAAGGGAGATGCACACCATTTTTCCCTTTTTTAATTCATTATCATTTTTAAAAGTTTAATTGCTCCTTATTTGTATTATTACATGATCTTTTGAAATGTATTATATTTGTTAATAATTTCCAAAAGGAAACTCATTTTCAGCTGTAACATTTATTTCCCATCAAACTGAGATGAGAACATAAGAACTTAAGAGAAGCTATGTTAGATCAAGCCAATGGCCCATCCAGTCCAACACTCTGTGTCACACAGTGCCCAAAACCCAGGTGCCATCAGGAGGTCCACCACTGGGGCCAGAACACCAGAAGCTCTACCACTATTGCCCCCCAAGCACCAAGAATACAGAGCATCACTGCCCCAGACATAGTGTTCCATCTATACCTTGCAGCTAATAGCCACTGATGGACTTCTGTTTCATATGTTTATCTAATCACCCTTGAAGTTGTCTAGGATTGTAGCTGTCATCACTTTCTGTGGCAGGCAATTCCACAAGTTAATTACTCTTCAGGTGAAGAAGTACTTCCTCTTATCTGTTCTAAACCTACTGCTCATTAATTTCATTAGTGCCCACGAGTTCTTGTATTGTGAGAAAGAGAGAAGAGTACTTCTTTCTCTACCTTCTTTATCCCATGCATGATTTTGTAAACCTCTGTCAAGAGATGAAATTCTTTGGGATTGTGCATCTATTCATGGGTGTGGTATGGGGACAGGGAAGACTCAAGACTTACCTGAGAACCGCTGAATAGGACCATGGCAGAGTCCCCTTTTGAATATCCACCAGAGTCTTTATATGTGTGTCTGGTCTATTCAGACATTAGACTGGATGTAAATAGGCTGTTTAATTATTTACCTTTATTTGTACCCCACCTTTCTGCCTTCCCCTTTTGAATATCCACCACTACTATAGAAGCTAATTGACAGCAGTTAGGCTCAGCTTCAGGAGTGCCAGAAGAAAGGCAAGGCCATAGCAGCACCTGGAATTAATCCCAGTCTCTTGTGAGGGACTTTCCCCTTGCTGGCAACACACATTGGGTATGCACAGCTTGCCATGCTGTCTTCAAAAAGACCTGGAAGGAGGGCTAATGGCTTTTCTCTCAAACTATGTTGATGAATATTAGGAGAGAGGAGGGGGACAAGAGGAAGAAAAAGAGAAGAGACTGGATTTATACCCCACCTTTCACTACCCAAAGGAGTCTCGGAGCAGTTTACAATCCCTTTCCCTTTCCCTCCCCACAACAGACACCCTGTGAGGTAGGTGGGGCTGAGAGAGCTCTCTCAAGAACTGCCCTTGAAAGAACAGCTCTGGAGGAACTTATGACTGACCCAAGGTCACACCAGCAGCTGCATGTGGAGGAGTGGGGAATCAAACCTGGTTCTCCCAGATTAGAGTCTGCGCTCCTAACCACTACACCAAACTGGCTGTTTCTCAGGTTGAAGAGCCCAGGTAGATGAAGGAGACCTCCTTCCCTTCTCTGTTCTGAGACCTTGTGGGCTCCTGTGAAGGTAGGACTGCCAGGCTCTCAGTGGGGACTGGGATACTTCCAGCTTCTGTTTCCCACTGCCATCAGCCTAACGCATGATGTCACTTCAAGGGAAAACCTGGAAGTGATGACTGCCGGAAACGCTCTGGTTTTACTATAGAATTCCAGGTTTTCCTTCTCTGCTAGAAGGAAGTAATGTTGATGTTATAATTACAGTGGTACCAAGACTTCACAGGATGGGGTATCAATTAATATGATCCGTTGCTCTAGCCTAATGGATTTGATAGGTTTTCAGAAGGCATTGGGGGATTTCCTTACTGATATGGTCAATGCTCCTGTCGATGCCCTGGTTGACCACTGGAAACAGAAAATAAAATGGGTAGTTGCACCTAGGTGCCCCTTGGTTACTGATGAGCTGTGGATGGTGAAAAGAAAGGGGAGACAGCTAGAGTAATGGTAGAAGAAGACTCAGGATGAATCTGACAAGACACGGGCTAGAGCTCATTAGAAAGCCTGCTCTGCGGTTGTGATGGTGGCAAAGAAGCAATATTTTTCTGACACCATTTCATCCATACAGTGTAAACCTGCAGAAGTCTCTTGGGTAGTGAGGGGCCTATTGGGCTCTGGCCAATGGAAGGAAGCAAACTGCTCTGCAGCCATCTGTGATCATTTTGCTAAGCACTTTGTGAATACAATCGCTCACATCTGCTCCAACTTGGACTCTACATTAGCAGCAACAGGGTACTAAAAGGTCCAGTTGTGTGGGATACTTTTCAGCTTGTGCAGACTGAGGGCAGGATTTATGGAAGTTTGAGACCTACCACCTGTTTATATGACCCTTGCTCCTCCTGGCTGCTTACATTTGCTGGGGGTGGGGGGCAGGCTGGCAGACTGGATCTGGAAAACAACAAATGCCTCCCTGAGAGATGGGGTGATCACTCCTGCCTCCCACTGTTCCTACCAAGCAGTGCTCTGTCCACTCCCAAAGAAATACACTCTGAACTCAGGAAAGTTGAACGACAACTGTCCAGTCTCAAATGTACCGTTCTTGAGCAAGGTGATTAAATGAGTGGTAGCTGTCCATCTTCAGAGATTCCTGAATTAAGGGGATTATTTAGACCCATTCCAGTATGGCTTCAGGCCTGGTTATGGGACTGAAATAGCGTTGGCTGCCCTGGTGGATGACATGCACTGGGAGATGGACTGGGGAGTGTGATCCTGTTAATTCTCCTTGATCATGGTATCCTTCTGGATCGCCTTTTGGGATAGGGGCTGGGAGTCATTGTTCTGCGGTGGTTCCAGTTCTACCTTGAGGGCAGATTTCAGAATGTGGTGCTGAGGGACTATTGCTCTGCTCTTTGGCCTCTGGCCTATAGGATCCTCCAAGGTTCCATCTTAGTCCATATGCTTTTCAACATCTATGTAAAGTTGCTGAGAGAGGTCATCCAGATATGTGGGCTGAGCTGCAACCAATATGCAGATGACACTCAGCTCTATCTTGTGGGACCAGCAGACCCCAGGGAGGCTGTGGAGACCCTGAACAGGTGCCTGGTGACATATCTGGAATAGATGAGAACTAACAAAATGAAACTTAATCCCAACAAAACAGAGGTGCTACTGGTGGGGGAAGGTATGACCTGGGTAAGAGAGCTATCCCTTGTTCTAGATGGGGTTGCACTTCCCCTAAATAAGCAGGTTTATAGCTTGTGGCTGCTCCTGGACCCAGGCCTCCTGTTGGATAAAAAGGTGGCAGCAGTGGCCAAGGGTGCCTTTCAACAGCTTCATCTCGTGAGTCAACTGTGGCCCTTCCTGGACAGAAAGGATCTTGACACCATGGTGCATGCCCAGAATATCTATATTAGATTACTGTAGTGCACTCTACATGGGGCTGCCCTTGAAGACTGTCCAGAAGCTGCAGTTGGTACAGAATGCTGCAGCCACAATGCTGGCAGGAATGGGTCATAGGGACCATATCACTCCAGTCTTGTTGCATCTATACTGGCTTCCAATTTGATTCCAGGCTCAATTCAAGGTGTTGGTATTGACCTTTAAATCACTTTACAGCCTGGGACCAAGACATATTAAGGACTGCCTTCTCCTGTATGAACCTACCCACTCATTCTGGTCATCCTCAGATGCCCTGCTTGAGTTGCCTCCACCATCTAAGGCTAGTAGAAATGGCCCCTAGTCTCTATGGTAGAGACCCTAGAGACTAGAGGAGGTAGCCTAAAGCATCACTTGGAAGAGACATCCTTCCCAAACACCACCACCACTCCCAAGCTCACAGCATTTGATAAGACTGTGCTGGGAGCCCTAATACCTACTGGCATGGGAATCACTCCATCAAATACTTGGTACTATTGTACACAGTTGTGTGATATGTATAAATACTGTAATCACATGGATAAGACTGATCAAGTGAGTTTTCCCCACCCACTTGGTTGGCTCCACCACCTCAGCAGGCCACAGAGAAGCAAGTATATGTTATCTATTAATCAAGATACTTATTTATTTATTCATTAAAACATTCCTTTCTCCTCAATACACTCACAACAATCCAGTGAAGCAGGTTGGGCTGACTGGCTACCTGACCCAAGGCCATCCAGCAAGTTTCCATGGCAGAAGGTGAATCTCCCACATCCTAGTCTGAATCTCTAACCCAGTGACACTCACTCCATGGCTTATGGACAGCCATCTCTGGCATGAGGCTTGCAACTCAGGGAGGTTTGCTGCTTACCACTCCCTCCAATTTCTGTGATGACAGCAGTTTCAAAGTGAGAATAATCTGCCAAATACAATTGCTCAGTTTCCTGGGAAATGGGGTAAGTGCCAAATTGGGGGACAGGGTTCATAAGAGCCACTGGTGGCATTTCAAAGAACCATATGTGGCTCCTAAGCCACTGAGTGTCATGGCTCTAACTACCACACAGCACAGGCACTCTATAAGTATAGTTTCGTGATGTTTAATATTATCTGCTGAACGTGTTTCATTTGGTTGGTTTGTATTTCATCACCTGCATCTTTTCCAGCTTCAGACACAGCTTAAACCATTGGCAGTGGTGGCTGAAGGTGTTTTTCTTCTCCTTGCACCTCAATACTACCACCCAGGAGCTGGAGTGGGTAACCCACTTTACCTTTTCATTACCCCAGTTGTCTTCAAAAATATAGCAGGAAGTCACACATACCCTGTATAGGGCTCCTTAAATGCTTGCACACATGTAAATTAGTTATGACCTCCCCCCACACAGAGTATAAAACTTTGCTGTTATACATGGACAATCCAGGCATGACATAATGTGAAAGTGTTCCCTCTAAACTGAGTTAGTGTGAGCTAGCTCACAGTTTTTTAGCCTCCAGCTCACACATTTTTGTCTTAACTTAGCGAGGATGGCTCCAGAGCAAATTAATTTATGCAGTAGGCAAATCTCTCATTCACAGCTTTAATGCCAGTAGCTCACAAAGTAGAATTCCTGCTCATGAGACTCCACAGCTTAGAGGGAGCATTGAATGTGACCACTGTTAGACATGTTCACTCAAAGTATGGTTGTTAAATTGAGTCCTTCATTCTCTTTACCAAAAAGTAACACTAGATTTTCTGAGGTAGAATTTTTCCATGTTGGTGCTCACATCACTATGAAAATACCTAGGTGAGTAGCAAATTAAAAAAAAGAAGGTGCTCAACTTGCGGCACACCTCACAATTCTCAATATATTACAGGTATTACCAAGTGTCGTGAGACATGTTTAGCCAGTTTGTCTGCTTTTACAACATAGTGTGTGTCTGAGATGCTAGTTAATTACACATAGATTATGATATGATGAATAGGTTAGATAAGAGAATAATTTGCTGTTATTTCCCCTAACCAAACCAGTATTCCAGATGTTTCCCTTCAAGTTACAGCCCCTTAAACTGTAGCCACCACACACACAAACCACTATTTACTTTTGTAAGACAGCAAAGGAAGGCTTGTTTGCACATTCTCTTTTAAAATACAGAACAGTACATAAATACATGCAACTCTTCTGGAATGATGACAAGTAAACACTGGAAGTTGGCCTATATTTTGAGATAAAGAAGTGCATCTATCTTCTCTTCTGCATAATGTCCAGGAGCATATCACATTATGAGTTTCCCTGCCCTGGATCCAAGTGCCATTCCTGGGAAAGTCTGTGGTATTCCCAATTCATATGACAAGCATTCTGCAATAATAAGGTAGAGATGGGAATGAGTTGCCACAAGGAAGCAATTTTCAGTAGCATCTCTGCAGCACGGATCTCATGGACCTGGGCATGAACACTTATTGATTAATGTATAAGCACAACCTGATGGGTACCAAATATGGCTCCATAAATTGGGATCCCAGGGGATTCTCTTGTGCAAGGAGAAGTCACTCCCATTTATGCAAGAGGGCCCCCCCTGATTTCTGCCAATGCCCTTCCCAGTTGTACGTTCCCCACACCATATTCCTCACCATCCCAGAAGGACTCCTGACTTTCAGCTATGCTTTGGGGACTGAAAGCCCTATTTACAAATAGAGTATCCTTACAGTTATCTGGATCCAGTCCAGAGTGTTTGAGCAACTTTAGCTGTACCTGAAAGCGAACACTGTAGGTGTACCTAGCAAATGCCCTCCAACACTCACATACAGTATGGACAGTCACTCCTGGGATTCACTCTGGGAGTCACTCTGTCTCAGACTGGGTGTGTGTGAGAGAGACAAACTGTAGGAGCCTCTCACAGTCAGAATACTTGCATATATTATATGACAATTGTATTTACCTACAGTAGACTAAAAGAATGAATGGCAGATACAGATATTTAAGCCCTTTTGTGATATGAATTCAGTGTTTGTATATGGATGTTTGTACATGGGTGTTTAAAGATACACCCATTGTTATTTGCAGCTCGTGTTTGATGCAAGGAATATTATTACTGGTATATGATGTAATGCGAGCAATGGTGACTCAACTCCAGATCCTCCTGGATGCTGCACATTATGTGTACCAATGTCAATCCCTTTTAAACCCTTGAGCCTTCTTGTGTAAGATAAATTGGGGAGAGTGTGACATATTGATTTTCTTGGACCTCTTCAGACCATGATACCCTTCTGGAACATCGTGCTGGGATGGGGATTGGGGGGATTCAGTGCTTAAGAACACAAGATATGTCCTGCTTGAGCAGACCAGTGTTCCATCTAATTCAGTGGACAACCAGCTTGTTACCTGGAAACATGTGGGTACATGCAAATATTCCTTCACAAATGTACCCCAGATTTTGGGCTTTCCTTGAATGGGCACAAGTTTTGGCAGTACCAAAGGTATAGACTGGCAGTAGCAGACACTGAAGGAGATGAATTTTTAACCTTTATTGAACATATAAGAATAACAGAAGAGAAGCAAGCAAATGTAGGTCAATGGGAAGACCAATATAAAATACTAAATTTGGGGAATTAATTAACTAAAAGTAACAAGACGCCCTACAGAATCATTTAGGGAACCATGAACAGCAAGCAAATCAGATAGCCCCTAGTGGAAGTTGTCCCAGTTATGCTAGCTGTGTCCTCCTTGTGGGCTAGTCCAAAATCCAAACCCACTTTTGGTGTTGTTATGGTCATACACTGTCCCCAGAGGGAGACACAGAAGGTGGGGTAGATGGGAAGGCAAGAATTGAGATTTCTCTCCAAGCAGCACTCAGGGCAGAGGGAAAAGGATAGGTTTGGGGAGCAAGGAGGCTAGGATCAGGAGGGAAAGGATTGCAGATTAAAGGTGAAAAGCTGAAAGCTGGAGAAGTTCCAAGTAGTGAGGGCAAGTGTCTAGGCAGAAAGTGAAGGTCTCTGTCCTGGGGTTTCAGCAGTGTGTGGAGGGGTAATCTTTGGGAAAAGACTGAATCTTACACTGCTAAGCCTTGTCCTTTAGAGGTGGAGGAACAGTCTGAGATGGAACGGTACCCAATTTCGTCATGCCAGTACTTTTACTATTTTTATGTGGACATTTACTATTGGGGCAAAATCCTATTGGTTGCATTTTTTAAATCCTTTCTGCCATTGGGTCAAATTTTGCGAAATCTGCCTCTGATTGGGGAAATCTAGGATGTTGTCTGCTTGGAGAGATTCTAAGAACCTTATTTTCATTGGGGGAAGAGCCAGAATACCAGTTCATATTGGCAGACTCTAATATTTCATTTGTGGCAGCTGCTGACCTAATTGAGAAGAAGAGGAAATAGGTTCCACTAAGGTAATGGAAAAGTAGAGGATACAGGTGGGTTGACAATTACCTGAACAACAGAACAAAGTTTGAAAGGATTTCAGACTGTGAAAGGATTTCTCAAACTTCTTAGTTCTCCATAGAACAGAAACCAAGAACTAAAGCAACCAGTAACCTTATGGGGCTTCAGTATGAGACAATGTAGAGAAGAGGTGCTGAGACTAAAACATAAGAACCGAGGAAATTGCTATAAATGGCAACTCCCCCCCCCCGTTTTGGATTTAGTGGTGTGTTTTACAAATAATTAATCAGATTATCCATGAATATGGTGGTGTTAGGATTCATACCATTCCTCCTATATTGTATCAATGAAAAAAATGGGAAAGATGAGATAAGATGATCTGCAAGTTAAATCCAGAGTTGTTACAGTGTATCTGTGTTCATATTACTAATGTCATCTTGTAGATTATTGATCTACTTCATTAAAAAAACATGAACTAGAAGAACCTTTCCAATATGTGCCCATATCCGGGGTGGAGATACAAGGGCAACTATGAATGAATTTTAATGCATACAGATGTGATCCAATTTATCAAGGGAAATCAGACAGTATCATCATATGTGGCAGTTAAAATTCAACTGACCTTCCCTTGCACCAAGTTAACATTGTTAATGCGAGAAAGTGGAAAAGAGCCAATTTTACACTGAACTGAAAGATTTCACACTGGAATTACAGCTATAGCAAATGCAAAAACTAATTTGTGTACTTAACTTTTGTCTCAGTTAACCAGATCAGAAATCCTGCACATTATCATATTATTCAGAGAGAAAAACAGAAAGATACACACATCTCTACCATAAACTGAACCTGGTATAAGGAACTGATCAGCATCAAGACCCATATTGGAATCATATTGTAACTCCAGGTATTATAATGGGAACTATAACTATATACTATGCTTTGTTGTTTATTATAGCCATAACTATGCCCTGTTGTTGGACTTCCAGAGGAACTGGTTGGCCACTGTGTGAGACAGGATACTGGCCTACATGGACCACTGGCCTGATCCAACAGGGGTCTTCTTATGAATGCTTTAATCAATAAAAATGGGAAGGATTACAAGTCTGGTTGAAAGTAAGGACTAATGAAATCAGTGACTTGCTGCCAAGTGTGCATGCAAGACTGGAAACAGAAATAGTTTTGGAGAGAATTACAGTGCAATCCTAAATGGAGCTACACCCTTCTAAGTGCACTGACATCAAAAGGTACAATTCTGTTTAGGACTGCACTGTTGGAAGTGTATTGAGAGAAGTTCTGCTTCCCATGGTGTGGACAAACAATTTATCACTCCTGCTCATACAGATTTTGCTGGGTTTGAACAAAATAACCCCCTAAAAAAGTGATAATAGAAAAGGGTACGTTTTGGCTCCTCGTGCATGTGAAAAGCTGGCTTGGTGAAAAGAGGCTACAAAATTGCCCTTTGAGTGGTCAAAAGGATGTGCAAACTCCAGATTTGCAAAACTCCCCCCCCATGTTTATTTATCATTTTGAACTATACAAAATCAAACTTATAAATGCATACAGCCCATATAACAAAAACTTCCAGTTATTTATATCATTTCAATAATTACTTCGTTATTTACTCTCTTCCATCTTTTGTAACCAAACATACATTTTATGCCACTTTTTATCAAACTCCTTTTTACTTTTACCCTGAATAATAAATGTTAATTTCTCTAATTCAGCAACTTCTAATATTTTCTTTTGTTGGAATGCTTTCATTTTTCCAAAATATTTTTCCGCCAAAATATGCATAATTAAATAAACTTCTGTTTCTTTAAGTTCTTCAGGTAATATACTTAACAAAAAAATTCTGGCTTTAATTGTATTTCCACTTCCAAAATTCCTTCTATAACCCATTTTATTATCTTCCAGTATTTTTCAGCCTTTTTACAGACCCACCAAATATGATAAAATGCAAATGTAAATTTGCATTTCCAGCAATTTCTACATATGGTCTTATTATATTTATTTAATCTTTCCAGTGATATATGCCACATATAAAACATCTTAATCAGATTTTCTTTAAAGTTACTGTCTTAATATATTTTATATTTCTGGACCACATCTTAGACCATTTTTCTAACTCTATATTATTTCCTATTTTCTGTGCCCTTTTTATCATCTGCGGTTTGACCCATTCGTCTTGCATTTTATCTTCTAACATATAATTATATATTTTCCCTATCATCTTATCATTGCTATTAATCCATATCTGGTCTAAACCTGTTGCTTTATTGTAAAAGCCTTTTTTTTTTAATCTTTTGTCCATCTTAAATTCAGTGCCACCTTTTCCCACCACATTAAGTTAGTATTGCTTTTCCCCAATTCTTCTTCTGGTATTAAATTGCCTTTCCCAAATAATAAATCTAAATATCTCCATTTAGGGTATTTAATAAATAATGTAGGCCTAACAAAGGCCACAATAGGTGAAATCCATTGAGGTATCTTTTGGTAGTACTTATTTTTGGCTTCTTCCCAAATTTCATATATAGCTCCTCTAATCCAATGTTGTCTGAAATGATTGGTCTTTGTCACTTTCTGGTACCATAGATATGAATGCCACCCATTCATTAGATCATGTCCCTCTAACTTTAGCAGTTTTTTGTTTTCCAAAATAATCCACTCTTTAACCCAAGTTAAAGCTGCTACTTTGTAGTACAGTAACCAATCTGGTAATGCCAGTCCCCCTCTTTCTTTCTTATCCTGTAGATATTTCAATGCAATCCTCGTTTTTTTGCCTTTCCATACAAATTCTTTAATCAACTTTTCTAAATCTTTTAAAAAACCTTATTTTTAATAATTGGTATAGTTTGAAATAAAAACATTATACGGGGCAACACATTCATTTTTACGGTAGCCACTCTACCTAGTAATGAAATTTGTAAGTCTTTCCATCGCTCTAAGTCACCCTTAATTTCGGATAGGACCTTAACATAATTATCCTGAAAAAGAGAACTGCACCTTTTGGTTATAAATATCTCTAAATACTTCACTTTTTTACTAATCGTAAACCCAGATTTCTTTTGAATATACTCTTCTGTTTCTGCATCACAGTTTTTTGTCAGGCCTGCTATCATGCTATATTCCTGCATTGTTTTCAGCAATTGTTCCATAGATAATTTTGGATCTTCCACTATATAGACCATGTCATCTGCAAAGGCTTGAACTTTCACTTCTTCCTCACCTATCTTTAGTCCTAGGATTTCTTTCTTTCTGAGCATATCTAATAAAGTTTCCATTTGCAAAAATGAACAGCAGGGGGGACAAAGGACAACCTTGTCTTACCCCTTTATTAATTTCAAAACTGTTGGTTAGGTCACCATTTATTATAATTTTGGCCTTCTGGTTAATATAAATAGCTTTAATCATTGTCAAACAGTTTTCACCACATTTTGATACTTTCAACTTTTCTAATATAAAATTCCAACTTATATTGTCAAACGCTTTTTCTGCGTCAACAAAAATCATGGCTACCTTTTTTTCACTATGCTTCTCATAGTACATACATTTAATATCATTCTAACATTGTCTTTGATCTGTCTATTTGGTAAAAAAACTGTCTTTAGATATTACCTGAGATAAAACCTTCCTTAACCTTGCTGCTAATATTGAGGCGAAGATCTTATAATCGGAGTTTAACAGCGAAATTGGCCTATAATTTTTCACCTCATTATTCTCTGTACCTTGCTTGTGTATCAGCGTTACTAATGCCTCTTTCCATGAATTGGGTATTTTTCCAGTTTCTAGTATGTTATTGTTTGTTTCAGCAGTATAATAACTTGATCCTCATATTCTTTATAAAATTCAGCAGGTATACCATCTGGCCCTGGTGTTTTCCTTTCTTTTTGCCTTCTTATTGCTTCCACCAATTCACACATCATTATAGGTTCGTTCAAGATCTTCCTATGATTTTCTGAAAATTCCTTATTTTTTTGCTTTACTAAGTAATTTTGGATTTCTTCCAGGTTAGAGTCTTTCTGATAGTACAGGTTTTTGTAAAAGTTTTCTACTATCGACTTTATTTCTTTCAATGATTTTTTTTTCTCTGCTTCTTCATTTTTCAAACTTTTAATGATTTTTTTTCTTTTTCTTTCCTCAGTTTATAGGCCAGCCACCTCGTTGGTTTATTTGCATTTTGAAAAAAATATTGTTTAGGATATTGAACCTTCTCTGCAATTTCTTCTGTTATAAGACAGTTAACTTGGTGTTGTAATTTCTGTATTTTCTTCTTAATTCTTTGTAGTTCTGTTCCTTCTTTCTGTATTTTAATTTCTCCAAGTTTCATTTGATTAACAATCTGCTTGTAAGCCATCTCTTTGTTTTTTCGCCCATGCATTTTGTTGTATCGCCCATCCTCTAGCGTAGGCCTTAAAAGTATCCCATATTATATCTATCGAGACTTCAGGTTGCCAGTTATCTTTTTAAAAAGCCTCAAATTCCTTTCATCTCGAAAAATACTTCTGTTCAATGTCTATTTACTTAACTTGGGCGTATCTAAAAGTATCAACATTATCGGATTATGATCTGCAAAGGAAGGCGGTAAAATTTCTGTCTCACTAATATCATTTACTACTGATGTAGACAACCATGACATATCTAACCTCGACCAGGGCCTGGCCGAGTAAAATGTAAATTCTTTTTTTATTATTCTTTTTAACTCTCCAAGCATCCACCAGCGAAAATTCAGCTACCAATTTATAAAATGGCCACGGGAGTTCATTCTTTGCAAAACTCTTTCAACTTCAGTCATATCATGGATGTTTCGCACATGTGGAGAGTATACATGTCATCCTCTCTGCTCAAGCTAGGGTTTACCCAGCCCTTCTAAAAGCTTATATTGTCCATACTTTTCTTATAGGATACTTCTCTTCCATTGGAATTAGGAGCTACAACAGTGGAAACAAAGGTGACGGCTGTAATTAGAGCAGTTCCAAAAGAACGATCTTTCATAAGAGTTCAAGGTTTGTGGAATAATTCATCATCTGTGACACGTAACTGTGAGAGAAAGGGACAACTGGTTTCATTAGATCCCCCCCTCCATCCAAATATAGTTCTAAACTCATATTGGGTGCGGTCAAACGGGCCGTTTAGTCCGCTTTTGGCCTGCCTCAGAAATGGATTTTATCTGCGCGATCACACAGTCAACATCTGCTTCCCGTCCCCAGCCATCGCTCTCCAGCTTAAAACTGCTTTAACCTGGAGTATTTTGATACCAGGTCCCCAGATGGTTTTTTCCTGATTCTCCGGTTCCAGCCACATTTTTCTTTTCTTTTTTTGGCCCCCCGTAGGGGATTTTTTTATTTGGATTTCTATAAACTACAAACTATAAAAACTACAACAAAATCAGGATAGGGGACTACATACTATAGGAAAAAGTAAAGAAAACCCTCTAAAAACCCAAGAGATGGTGATCTTACATACTGCTTAAAGTTATAAGCTTATAACAGTTAATTGCTTAAAAGCTATCAATATGATTTTAAAAACCTCTACATCTGATTTCTTACTAAAAACAATATAAAACAATATTTTAAACATTTTCAGAGTATAATATCTTATTTTTTGTGCTTTGTCTTTCTCAAATGATAGCTAGTCTTCGGGGCAGCCCCTAATTTAGAGTCTGAGTCTTTTTCTGAGGATGCCACTTCTTCTTCTTCACTGCCTTTGGTGCTGTCCTCTTTCTCAACTTCAACTTCTCCTGATGGACGACTGTGTAGACATAAAAATTCTCGTGCCTTTTCAACAGTGTCAATTTTTTCTTTTCCAGCCATAAATTTAAAGATTAACCCTTTGGGTACCAACCATCTGTAGGGGATGTTTTTCTTTTGCAAAAATGTCACCAAGTCTCTGTACTTTCTCCTTTTCCTTCTTATTTCAAATGGAATGTCCTTTAATATTTTTATTTCTTTTTCTTTGATCTTCAAGGCGGTCCCATTTGTCGCTTTAAGAGTTTGATCTCTCACTTGTCTTCTCGAGAATCTAATAATCACTTCCCCAGGCAGATTATTTTTTCTTATAAATTCTGGATATGATCTGTATATCATATGTATTTCGCTTTGTAAAATTTCTATTTTTATATCTGCCATAGGTCCTAGTGCATCACACATAGTCTGTTTCAGATTCTCTGGTTTTTCTTCAGGAACATATTGAAATCTTAGAACATAGCTTGCTCTTTCCATTTGTAACTGTAACCGTTGGGACTCCTCTGTAACTCTGTTCTTTTCCATCACCTGCAGTTGTTTTTTTAGTTTTTTAGTGTTGGTATCCACTTCTTTTACTTCTTGTTCAGTCTTACAATTTCAGACAATTGTAATTGCTGTGTGTCAAGTTTGCTGTGCAATGCTGTAACTTGCTCCAGCAGAGGTCGCACTGCTTCCGATAGCATCCTTTGTAACTCTGCAGTTGTGTCCTTTCTAGGGGAAGGACTTGCTGGCCCTGTATTTCCGGGAAGAAGTTTTGATTTAGCTTGCTTGTCTTTCTCATCCTTCCTCATGGGCACCATCTTTGAGAGTGTTTACGATTCTTGCAAGTTACTACAATCTCTGATTCTCTCAGCTCAATTTAGTAACTTCTTATATGCCTTTAGTTTCAGTCTCTCTTACTTCAATCTTCCAACCTCCCTTTTTGCAATGTTAAAGTGCACTTACAGTATTTTCTTATCGGGGGAGAGTTCCCCCCAACCTCGCTTTTAAAGGGAGGGCTTCCGCCGCGGTTTGGTGATTCTTGCTTAAAACTCCAGACTCACATTTCAAAGTTTCGCTTTCTCATGTTCCGCTGGATCACCAAGTGCCTGATCCGGTGTGCTGCTCTTAGTCCCATTCGGGAGCTCTGTTGGAGGACCTTCAAGGCACCAGAATGCCTTGATCCACAGGCTGCGTGCCAGGGGGAGAGGCAAACTTAATCCCCATGGCTAGGAGCTCATTCCCAGAGCTCCTGGGGAGCATGGACATTCCTGCCCCCTCCGCACTGCAGGCTCACGGTTCACTTCTTTGGGAGTGACCGATAATCATGGCCGCCATCAGAAGCGCCGGAACCGGAACCCAGCCGCACTTTTCTGACATCTGATCGTTCCTGCTGTGTCAAGCCAGTTCCGGTTTAAACCCCTTCCCCGCTCGAAAGCTGCCCGAGGCTTCCGCTTTTCACCCGCCATTTTTTTAAGCATTGGCGGTGTGCGCATAGGCAGCGCTCTGCCACCATGTTATTAAAAACAATGTTTAAACGGTGCCTAGTTTTAGCATTTAGATGAGTTTGGGCTCTCACGGAGGCCATTTTCAGGGTAAACATTTAAAGGGAAGTGTTACAGCAAAGTTTAAAGGGAAGTGTTACAGCAATCGGGTTGGAGTGGAAATTGCTGTTCTGCGCATGCACAAAAATTTTAGTTCTACAGATGGCTGCCTGTGCGCATGCCCAAACTGAGAGAGAGAGAAAAAACAGCGAAGCACGCTCCTGCGTGTGGACGGCGAGGAGCAATGTGGCTGCACAGCGATCCGGAGCAAGGAGTTGAATGTGATAGCGATTCTCCAGGTTAAAAAAGACCGCATCAGGGCCGGAGCAATTTAAACCGCTCCCAGCACGCCATCTGACCGCACCCATTGTGAAGACTCTGTTGCCTTAGAGGATATCTGCTACCCCGTTCCTTTATATTATCTAACTGCTATGAGTACCAAGGCCCCGTTTCATTATTGACCCTTTATATTAAGGCAGAGTTAGTCTCTAGTACAGGTAATTTCATCTGTCCAGTTAGGTAAGCTGTCTATCTGATTAATTAGCATCTGGCAGCACCACCTGCTGAAGGGAGGTGGCATGTCAGTTGGGGTGTAAGTTCAGACTTCAGGACACTTTGGATGGTGGGATAATTCTCATAAAGCTAGGTAGTCTTGCACCAGTTGCAGTGCCTTCTTGCTCTTCAGATGACAAAGGAAGAATGCCCCCTTTTTGACTACCAAAAAAGGCTCAGCTGGGGATCATGGGACCTGAATGTTAAAAAGCCATGTGAAATGGGGGTTGTAGTAAGGAGGGGAATTAAGTGGGATTGAGTGAAAAAGTTGGCTAGACCCAGCCCACGGCCTTAAATGGATTTAGAAAGGTATAACTGCTTAGTGCCTTAATTTAGAGAGGAACAGTTATCCATAGCTATTGAAGAGGTGCATATGGCCCCCTACCCCCTGTGATTCAAAAAATGGTGCAAGGCCATTCTTTTTCAGAAGCCTTTGAAAAGTAAAGGCTGATGTTAGGTGAGTAGGAACAATCTGGACAATATTTTGTAATTTGCTTGTTACTTGCATGTTGTCTGGTTTTAAGTTTTGTTGCGGTGTTGGTGGTTTTAGTTTTTAAGGTGGTTTCAAATAATGATAAAGAGACATAGGTTAAAAACACAAAAAAAAAATCCTCAGATTCAGCTGTATCATGCTTACCTCTCATACGATATCTTGCTTCTTCCAGTGACTCCACTGGTCTCCCCTGTTACTCCTGATGCCTTGAAATACCTCCCAGAACACCCCTGTGATGCTGTCTCATCTCCTTCAAATCTCTTTTCAGTGAAGTCTTTGGCATAACCCTGTAGCTCCCCTTCTGTACTGAAACTATGACGAAGCACATGTAAGTGGAATGGATGCATACTAGTCACCCGCATGTACTTCCTTCCCCTCCATTTGTTGTCTCCTTATGTTAAATGTTAGATTTGGGGCAGCATTTTATTTTCTTGTTCTCTTTAAAGTGTTAGGCAGATTGACGGCACCAAATAACAAAGAAATAAATACATGGATGATTGTAATCCGCCATATTACCGGGAACAGAAGCAAATGGCAAGGGTTTAGAGATTTCAGTGCAATCCACAAACTAAGCAGGTTAAGAAACTAGACTAGAAACTGCAGTCTTCAAGCACCAAGTTTTACTAAACTAGGTGTGAATTTTTTGTATCAGACCAGGGGTTATTGTAAATGATAGCTTATGAATTAGCACTCAGATCTTATCTGACAGGTACTGCTCTTTAAGAAGGTCCACTTCCCCTCTCTGCCTTTTCCCAGTCCGTTCCTTACACAGTGAGCCCTTAGGCAGCTTCATTTCTCCAGGATTTACAGGTCTCTCCTCTGTATTTCTTCCCAGTTTATTTTATTGGGCCCACTCTCCTCTGTCCCTGAATACTGTGCACATCAATGCCTATTAGGACAATCCTCTTTGTTGGGAACACCTGCTAATTCTTCTGATTGGAAAACTGCCTTGTCAGGTTATCTGTCGTGTCACTCTCTCCTCTCATTGTCCCTCCTACTACCCTCACCTCAAGCAGCTTTGAAAAGCAAGCAGCAAAGTCCCAGAATTACAGTCATTTTGGAGGATCCCTGAAGATTGTGGTCATTAGTTTTAGCCATCAGATTCTGGAGTTGGTAGATTTTAATTTCCAGCTGTGCACCCCAAAATCAGATTGTAGAAGAGAGATATTAAATTATATACTGTCAAGAGGATCTCAAGCTGGGTGGCGAGTGGGAATCTTGCAGCCAAGCAACATTATTCAAATGTAACTTCACTTTGTGAAGGCTTCTTCTACATATCTCCTCCCAAAGCAAAACATCAGTAACTTTCAGATGCACATAGGGTCATAATAATCCCTTTCCACAAAGTACACTACAGATTTAAGAATAAAAAGTTCAAGCCTGCCTTCTGACTTGTGTCTATGCTAACAAAGGATTTTTTCCCCCATCTGTTGCCTTTTGAGAGAGCGCAGCTAATCACAAACAATAAACAGGTTTTTACTGGTTAAATAAACAGTTGCAGAAAGCCAAACTTGAGGATTACATAAAAACTGGAAGATAATAACTGGTTATCTGATCTCAGCTAGACCAGGCAAATCAAGCAATTGGCTACGAGGCAATGGGTATATCTGTTTATCATATAACACCACAGTCTCCTGCCCACCCAGAATTTAGCCAGACACACTGCCTTGTTGTGAACTCTGAGGTTTTGTTTCATTCATGTACATGGAGGCATACTGATCCCAGTGTTATTTGATCACGGAAACAAATCTAGAGGCTCCCGTGGGAGGTGAGTGCCTTCAGGAAGGGTAGCAACCACTGCACAAGTAGTAGGAAGGTGATGAGAAGCTAATCGGTGGTTTGGAGCACTCAGAGAATGAGAGAGCTCAACACAAGTATAAGCAAGAGGCACATCAGTGGGGTGAATACCTACGATAGGAAAGTTGCTGACATGGTGAAAGTATTCCTGGCTGATTTAGTTTGGTGAGACAAATGGCAAAGGTCTCTCATCAAGTGTATACCACCCATGGTATATGTCAGGCTGTCACTTATTTGCCATCAGATGCAGTGTACCATTCATAAGGTTACAGTGTCTTTCTCCAGTCATCTCATAAGGCATGCACACCTCCAGGGCTATTTTTGGGCAGGAACGCACAGGAACGGAGTTCCAGCTGGCTTCTGAGTTGGCCACGCCCAGCAGGAAATCATTAACATAATAGGGCACACCCAACAACAGAAACTCATTAGGATTGGCTACGTTAGGGGTGTGTGGCCTAACATGCAAAGGAGTTCCTGCTACAAGAAAAGCCCTGGGTTTTGACAACAAACAGGGTAAACAGGATAAGGTCCTGTTCACATGAGGGGACTTGGGCCGGGAGCGGGACAGTTTGGGGGCGGATCAAATGGGCGCGATCACACCACAACATCTGGGAAGCGTAGTGCTTCCGTCCCCGAACTGGTCCATCCACGTGATAAACCGCATCAAGTTGGAACCACCTACCGAGGTGGTTCATCTCAAAGGTGCGCCGCAAACCAGGAGTCTGATCGCCGGCGCATCCTTGCGCCGGCGCGTTTCCGGCTCCTAGCCGAACTGTGCATGCTCTGACATGCGCAGTTCGGCTGGCTTGCCGTCAGATCTGTGTTTTCTCCCCGGCGTCTGATCGTGCCAGGGAGAAAAGGCGGCGTGGCCAGGGGATCCAGCCGCACCGTTTCAACTTTGGCGCGGCTTTAAAAAGCCACGCTTTTTGGCGGCTTTTCCCCTGCCGTGTGGCAGGGGCCTATGAAGCAAAAGGTGGGTGTGGCTGGATGACCACAGTTCTGGTAACATGGGGGTGCAGCCTGATATGCTAATGAACTGCACTGTCGGAGTGTGGCCTAATATGCTTATGAGTTTCTGCTGTTGGGTGTGGTCTATTATGCTAATGAGTTCCTGCTGGACTTTTTCTACAAAAAGAGCCCTGCTCACCTCTAATAATCCCCCTCTTGGTTGCATATTATAACAGTTCTTGTAATCATCATCAGGACTGGTAGCACTTCAGGGTGTTTTCTGACTATTCTAATGCATTTCAGCAGCACCCCTTTTTCTCATTCCCCCAAAACAGCTTTCCAACATTTTCTGTGTCATTATCTCAGCCTCAATGTAGCTTCCTTGCCAAGATGTCTTAAATGAACATATTATGAGAGACATTTATTGTAGCCAAACAGACTGGTGATGCATGCACGTTTACAAAACAGCTTGGCAGGGTAGGATCACACTTGTTCTTCCTGTGCTGGCATAATGTAACTAGTCACCAAATTGGGCTAAGTGGAAGCCGTGCTGCAGAAAATATGTACGCTGCATAGCTATATCAGCCCCAGGGGTGCTGAGGCCTAAAGCACATGGCCAAAAGCAGGTGGGAAAGGAGATGCATTTAAGGGAAAACAGAGGCATGATCGGGTTACTAAGCAGCCTGCCTAGTGTCCCAGAAGCAGACCATCTCTTGGTTGTTGCGAAGGAGGAACTGAAAGGAGTGGCTGTGCTTTGCTCAAACATTTGGGCAGCATCAACTGGCTTTGCTTACCTTCAGTGTCATCAGCACATCACCAAATCTGGTTGTGTAGTGTGATGGCCTCATGCAGTTTGTTGGCTGGCCTCCATCTGACTAATCAAAGAAAAAGATGCTTTGACAACAAGACTAAATGGCAGCAAAGCAGCAGGCAGCACAGAGGGGAGACACAGAAATTAGCATTTTTAAAGAAAACATTTCAGACACGCCCAGACAACTTTTGGTTGAAAACAAGAACATTTGGTGCCCAGATTTAAAACACACACACACACACACACACGTATGAACTCAAAACACATCCTTATGCTCAAAGCACAGTCCCTGAGATCAATGTTGTGACCCGCCCTGAGCCTTGCAGTGCAGGGGAGGGCAGGCTGTAAGTCTAATGCAGAGGAGAGGACTGAGGCTAACTCATGAGGAAAGCAGCAAGTGCAGAAGCTTTCTCAGGAAAAAAAAATTGGCAACCCAAATACAGTATAAGGCTCCAGGGACTCTGACAGCTTGACCCCAGTCCACTTTACCACCCTGGTAGATTGCTATACTTCAGCATCACCGCTGTGGATGGCCGGAGGATGCTACTGCAAAGACCACCTTAGTGCTTCCCAGGAGGCAAAAGGAGCAAACAGGGTTCCATGCCCCACTCCTTCTGACTCTAGTCTGGCTTCCTCAATCTGTGCCACACTTAGGCTGCCTGTTCTTGCTTGCCGGCTTAATGACCTGCTTGCCGAAAGACTTTCCTGCTTCCCAGTGTAACTGCCAGCTTGGACATAAGGCTCTTTTCACAGTCTAGCAAGAGCCTCCTACCCAAAGAAATGTAATTACAAAAAAAAATATATTTCAAGTATTTCATAATAAAAGTGAACACCATAGTTAATTAAAGGAGTAGGAAGGCTTTGGGATGGAAAGCAGAGTTTGCCAGATCTGGATATAATACCCACTTTAGCACTACCCCCCCCCCATGCTAGACTGTGGGGAAAATCAGTTTGATCCAATAAAATTGTACAAAATCTGATGCATTTAAAATTTAGCTCCTTAAAATGCCATTCATTGACTCTGCACTAAGAGACTGCATAGTCTGTCAAACATTTTCAAGTAGGTCATCTTTCAGGGATTAGACTAAGTTGCTATCTGTTGACATTTCACATATGACATCATAAGCTTCTTAGAAATTGAATGAATTCTGCTTCTCTTTTCTTGAAGGCTAAAAACAGATGATAGCTGAAATCTTGCCATTTAACCAGATGACTCAATTTCTCTTTCAAAAGTAACTATTGTAGAATTTGGAAGCCTTGATAGGCAAATTTCAGGTTTGGCCAGGTTTGTGCAAATTTCAGATTTGTGCAACTATGCTTTCTACTAGTGATATATTTTTAAGGGAGGTGCTGGAAGTTGAAGTTGTTTTGAAGTCTGTCCCCAGCATATAAACCCCGGCCCTTAATTCCTGATTGGTGGGGCTGTCTGGTTGTGATTACATACTAAACACTCATGCTCGCTTTGGCAGCACATGTACTAAAAAAATTGGAACTACTAAACTCTTCTTACTCTTACAAGTACTGCTTTAGCAGCTTTGGTGAATGAACACTCCCTGTGAATGGATAAGGAGAATATTTCCTTTCTGATTTGTTAGCTCTATCATTTTCACTTGAAACAGTAGAGAATGTCTTTTTTTAAGGCTGACTGGAACAGAACTGTGGAATAACTGGCGCTACCTTTCATTGGTTTCAGTATTTTTTGTTTGATAGGTGACAGAGAATTTTGCTCTGAAAATTACTTGGGTCAAGGAGGTGGGAATTTGAAGTGCTACTCCTGGAAGTCAGCAATATTGCCCATGGCTACATGGTCATGGTCGCTGGCACCAACATGGTGACAGCAGGGAAGGTTGCATGCCTCAAGGACAGCGTCTGCCTGGCGTAAGTGCTTCTTCTGGTGGTGAATGATGCTCTGGAGCTGGGGAGCCCTATGAGGGCCACTTGGGATGCTGCCACCCTTGAGATAAGGGCCTTGCTGGAACCTGCCAGTGCCTGACTGCCCACTTCTCATACAGAATCAAGTCTGCTTGTCTGCTGTGTGAGATGCAAGGGGAGGGGGATGAGCCTGAACATCAGTTCATCCTGGACTTACCCACCCACTGGAACTCCACCTATGCCATAATTGCACATTTGGTGGATCAGAAGTGCACGATGTAGGATGTCATTCAGGCAGCCTGGGTCAAACTACAGCCAGTTTGGTGTAGTGGTTAAGTGCGCGGACTCTAATCTGGGAGAACTGGGTTTGATTCCCCACTCCTCCACTCACAGCTGCTGGATGACCTTGGGCAAGCCATAGTTCTGGCAGAGCTGTTCTTGAAAGAGCAGTTCTCAAAAGAGCTCTCTCAGCCCCATCTACCTCACAGGGTGTCTGCTGTGGGCAGGGGAAGGCAAGGCAATTGTAAGCTGCTCTGAGACTCCTTCTTCTTCTTCAAGTCATCCCCCTGATGCAAGGGCTGGACCGGGCACTAGCCTCCGCATTGCAGCTGGGCCCCAAGGGGATGCCTGTTCTCTCATGAGGTTCTCCAATGACTGAGAGGTTGTGGGTGGACATCACCACCAGGTTGTATCCTACCTGCAAGGAAGGAGAGTACCGGCTGGCCTGTATGTGTGACCCCCTGATAAAAGGCAGCATTGCTGTCCAGAATGCAGAATCTGTGCAATGGAAGCATGAGCTCTGCAAAGAAGCGCTGAGGCTACAGATCAGCAGGCATGGCCAGAGATCAGCAGGCATGGCCAGAGGGAACAGTGGGTGGAAGTGGCTGGGGGGGGGGGGGGGGGAGGGCCACGTCCCACCCCCCGGGAGAAGCTTCACTACTGGTTGTCAGTGGTGAACTGAGAGGTCAGGGATGAACTGAGCAGCAGGGATGCCAGGTGTGCGATGGTGGAGGATTTGGCAGAAGTGATAATGAGGGAGTACCTTGCCGAGTCCCCTGAACCTGCCTCTGACGATCCCCTGGAGTAGTGGTCATGCAAGGCTGCCATCTGGCCTGACCTCTCCTGCCCTCCCAACAGTGACCAGAGTGAGTGGGTGTTCTCCCACCTGGGAGACATTCTCAGCCCCCACCGCTCCCATCTGGAACCGGCCAGGGCGGATGAGTTGGCCTTCCTATTTATTTATTTAATCCTATTTATTTATTTGTTTAATCCAGTTTTTAGGCCACCCCTGCAAGCAGGATTCAGGGCGGTTCACAACAGAGAAAAACATGCATAATACATCAACAATAAACAATCCATTTCAAAATGGCAGATTTCACAAGCCTCTGGAGAAGAGAGGGTATGAGAGTGCCAGACTATATGCTGTACCGTTGCTACCATCAACCAAATGCCTGGCAGAATGTCTCTGCCTTAGATGCCCGATGGAAAGGTAACAATTCTCACAGGGCATGGATATTCTCCAGCAGAGATTTCCACCAGGTTGAGGACAGCTGGATCTCTCTTGGGCTGGGGACCACCAGGAGGTTCTTACTTCCCAAACGTAACGTTCTTCTGGGGGCATAGTGAGAGAGGTGGTCCTGAAGGTATGTGGATCCCACTAAGGGTCTTAAGGGTCAAAACTAGCACCTTGAAGTTGATCCGGTGCTCCACTGGAAACCAGTGCAGCCGTGCAGCATGGGTTGGATATGTGCATCCAAGGGGTCTGGCTGGGGGGGCAGTCTGCCCAGGTGAAGTTTCCCTGTGAGTTTGTTGTCACTGGCTTGTTCCTGAGCCATTCCATAGACTCCTGTAACTGCAGCTGTCTTTTCCAGAGAGAGCACGGGGGAGACCTTTTGGGGGGGGAGTTGTAACCCCAGAAATGTAATCTTCCCCCAATTTGGAGAGATTGTAGAGGAGGAGGCAGCAGGGTGAAGCTCCCTGTGCGTTTAGTGTGTGTAGCTTGCAGGGGGTCCATTCCAATGTTCCTTCTAAGCTGTGCGTGTGAGTAGCCACTCATTAACACAGGAAGCCCCGCTCAGTAACCATCTGGAGCCGCACAGGGTCTTGCATTCCCCACTGCCCATTTTAAGATTGCAGCAATTATATTCTGCTCACATTGTGAACTGCTCCACTCAGCGGGGGGGGGGGATTAGAGGCAACATTGGACCTCTTTGTATATTTTTGAACCTGTGACAGACATTTTCCCCCAAAGCACTTTCCTGGCTTTAGTCCTGCTGGGTTTGCAGTGCAATAGTGGCACTGGTTCTGCTGGGCTTGAAAAAATGCCCCCCACCTTCAGTTTCTACTGAGAGATTCTCTGGTGTGACCTCTGGTGTGGAAACAGTGGAGGATGGGGCACCTTCTTTGGAGGGACCGTAACTCGTCCCCCTTAAATCTGATACTTGGAGGGCCGGTAGAGAAGTGGCAGCCAGAGATCCCCTGTGAGTTTGGGGTCTCTAGCATGCTGGGGCCTGTTCTACTGTATCACAAACTTCATAAACCGGTTTCAGTGAAAAACAGGAGTATGAGCAGGAAATATGTTTCCCTCTGAAGTTTATGGAAACAAAGGGAAACAATACAAGATTTTACAACTAAAATGAACAGTAATGAAAGCAAAACTTTGGATTGTACCTGTCCATCAGGGTCATGTAACCAGAGATCTTGAGAAAGGAAGACTATAGAAGTTGCCAGACAAACAATCCTCTCCTCTTTTGTGAATCTACCCCATGAGCAAGTGGAAATTATATGTGAGTTTATGAAACTTCAGTGAGGGCTGTAACTGAGTGTGAAATCTGAACAATATGCCATTTCAGCTGCTTTTCAAGTGGGTTGGAACCTCCTGCTCTATCCTACTAACAGCAGGGCTTTTCTCTAATGCAAGGAACCTTCATTGATGCAGGAAAACGTCTTGCACTGCAAACGTGTTGATGCTAGCAGAATGGATCAATGGGATCCAATGCAATGACATGTTTAGATTCTTCAAAATGAGGCACAGTTTCTTTAATTCTCCATTTCTTAATTACAGCATTCCTAACAACACTGAAACTATTGCTGTGTTGTGCATATTCATGCACATTTAGAATCATAAAGTTGGAAGGGACCTCCAGGGTCATATAACACAATACAGCACAAATACCTACCCCCACTCCAGTGACCCCTGCTGTACGTCCTAAGGGGGGGACCCTCCAGGATCCCTGGCCAAACTGGCCTGGAGAACAATTTCTTCCTGACCCTAAAGGCAGTTTGGTGTAGTGGTTAAGTGCGTGGACTCTAATCTGGGAGAACCGGGTTTGATTCCCCACTCCTCCACTTGCACCTGGCTGGATGACCTTGGGCAAGCCGTAGTTCTGATAAGAGCTGTTCTTGAAAAAAGAGCAGTTTCTGTCAAGAGGTCTCTCAGCCCC
>NW_015173133.1:643133-657497 GCF_001447785.1 Gekko japonicus
CGCTCTGTCCGGAAGTTCTTCCTAATGTTTAGCTGAAAACTCTTTTGATTTAATTTCAACCTGTTGGTTCTGGTCCAACCTTCTGGGGCAACAGAAAACAATTCTGCACCATCCACCAGATGACAGTCCTTCAAGTACTTGAAGATGGTTATCATATCACCTCTCAGTTATTTCCTCTCCAGGCTAAACATACCCAGCTCCTTCAACCGTTCCTCATAGGACTTGGTGTCCATACCCCTCACCATCTTCGTTGCCCTCCTCTGGACACATTCCAGCTTGTCTACATCCTCCTTAAATTGTGGTGCCCAAAACTGAACACAATACTCTAGGTGAGGTCTAACCAGAACAGAGTAAAGCGATACCATCACTTCATGTTATCTGTACACTATGCTTCCTTTAATACTGCCCAAAATGGCATTTGCCTTTTTAGCTACCGCATCACACTGCCCACTCCTGTTTAGTGTATGGTCTGCTAAGACCCCCTAGATCCTTTTTGGACATACTACTGCCAAGACAAGTCTCCCCCAACCTATAATTATGTATTTGACTTTTCTTACCAAAATGCAGAACTTTATGTTTATTCCTGTTAAACTTCATTTTATTTGTTTTAGCCTAGTCTTCCAGCCTGTCAAGATCATCCAGTATCCTGACTCTGTTCTACCGTATTTGCTATCCCTCCCAATTTAGTATCATCTGCAAATTTAACAAGCATTGCCTCTATTCCTTCATCCATAGCATTTATGAAGATGTTGAACAAAACAGGTCACATTACAGATCATTCAGACACTCCACTTGTCACTCCTCTCCAAGAGGATGAGGAACCAGTAATAAGCACTCTTTGGGTGCGATCTGTCAACCAGTTACAGATTCACCTAACAGTAATAGGATTCAAACCACATTTTACCAACTTGTCAACAAGAATATTATGTGAACTTTATCAAAAGCCTTACTGAAATCAAGATAAACTATGTTTACAGCATTCTCCTGATCCAGCAAAGTAGTAACTCTCTAAAAAAAAAGAGAGATAAGTTTAGTCTCACATGACTTGTTCTTGAGAAACCCATGCTGGCTCTTAGTGATCACAGCTATCCTTTCTAAATGCTCAAGGAGTGACAGACTGATGATTTGTTCTAAATCTAAAGGTCAGCAGTGGGGCTAGGATGAAGAACCCCTTTCCGTCATTGGTGTTGTGTGATGCCAGGTCCATCAATAATAAAACGGTAGTTCCTTCGGACTTTGCTATGGAAGAGCAGGTGGACCTGGCGTGTATGACCGAGACCTGGGTGAGGGATGGGGAGACAGTAGCTCTCTCCCAGCTTGCCCCACCTGGGTTCTCGGTCCTACACCAAGTGCGGACCAAGGGGCGGGGGTGTGTGGCGATGTTCATTCAGGAGGCTTACTCCGTCAGGGCGCTCCCCCCGATGGAGATCACGGGCATGGAGTGTGTCGGCCTGGTGCTGGGGACCGTGGAGAGTTTGGCGATCTGGCTAGTGTACTGACCGCCTGAAGCACCGGCCAGTAGCCTGCCGTCCCTGCTGGATGCCATATCAGGCTGGGCGCTGGAGCACCCTAGGCTTTTGGTCTTGGGTGACTTCAACGTCCATGCCGATGACGCGACCTCCAGCCAGGCTGCGGACCTGGTCCCGTCCATGGAGGCACTGGGACTCTCTCAATTTGTGTCGACCCCCACGCACCAGGATGGGCACACACTTGATTTGATCTTCGCGGCGGGGATTACAGTGGACCGGATTACTGCAGTAGCAGTACCATGGTCAGACCACTTTGCCCTGAAGGCTCGTTTGAATGTCCCACCCCAACCCTGTTTAGGCGGCGAGCAGATTTTAGCTCGCCCGTGGAGCCAAATGGACCCAGTACGGCTTCAGATGGCTCTGTGGGATCCGATGCCTCCTGGCGGCTCATTGGATGAGCTTGTGGAGGATTGGCATGGCCGACTTTCCACAGCCATCAATGAGATCGCTCCCAGGAGCCTTCTGCACCCTCGCTCTAGGCTTTCCCCTTGGTATACCCAGGGGTTGTGGCTTATGAAGCAAGAGTTAAGACGGCTAGAGAGACGGTGGTGGCGTGTTCACGACGAAGCATCAAGAACATCTTATAGGACGTTTATGAGATCCTATGAGATCCTATGAGATCAAGGCTGCTAAAAGAGAGTTCTGCGCAGCCAAGATTGTGTCTGCTAGCTCACACCCAGCCCAATTATTAGAACAATTCGGTCCTTGATAGCTCTGCCACAAGGCAGACAGATTAGTAGGGAATTGGATATCGGCTGTGAGGCTTTTGTGAGCTATTTTGCAGATAAAGTCTTGATGCTCCGCCGTGAGTTCCCGGCCACAATTGAAACAGTGAGCAAACTCAAGGCCCCTTGTGTGTCTCCGCTGAGTTTAGAATGTTTTGACCAGCTCAGTTTGGAGGAAGTTGACAGACTGCTTGTAACTGTGCGCCCAACCACATGCTGCCTGGATCTGTGCCCTTCCTGGCTCATCAAAGCGGGCCATGAGGGGTTTCGAGGTGCCATAAGGGAGATTATCAACAAGTCCCTCTCGGAGGGACGGTTCCCTGAGGCACTCAAGGAGGCGATGGTCCGCCCTCTCCTGAAAAAAACAACTCTAGACCCGACCGAATTGGCCAACTATCGGCCGGTGTCGACACAGCTTCAGAGCTTCCTGGATGACGCTTCTGTCCTGTGGCCCCTACCTGGTGGAATGAGCTCCCGGAGGAGATCACGGTCCTGTGGGAGATCAGGGAGCTCTTTTGCCAGGCTTTCGCATAGGGGCCGCCACTGCCATCACCAACAACGCTGTGGATAACAACGGGGCTAGGGACGGCCCCAGGAAGACCGCTTATAACACCACATGGCACTGGTACCACCGGACTTACTTGAGACCCACCACAGGATAAGATCACCCCCAAAGAACTGACAGTTACCATCAAGAGATTTATTCGGGGACCATCTTGTCTTCATGGAGCACTTTATTTTTATCTGTGTTATTAAGGTTTTATTGCTTTTACTATGTTTTATGTGGGCTCTGCCCCTTGTAAGCCGCCCTGAGCCCGCTTGCAGGGAAGGCGGGGTAAAAATGTCAAAAATAAATAATAAATTAATAAATTAATAAATAAACTTTTCCAGGTATAGACGTCAAGCTGATGGGTCGGTAGTTACCCGGATCCTCCCCCTTCTTAAAGATGGAGACAACATTTGCCCGCCTCCAATCTTCTGGCACCTCACCTGTTCTCCAATAATGTACAGAGGTTCAGAAATGACCTCTGCATGTTCTTTTAGTACCCTCACTAGCAAAGACTTTGTTTCAGTGACTGATTAGTTTGAAACATGCCCTGTCTTTCTCCCCTTCTAACAGTAATTGCAAACAAAATATTTACCTCACCCAAGTACCACATACAATTCTTCTGTGCTATCTTTCCTGCTTGGGGGGGGGGCATCAAGAATTAGGTGCAGAGAGCCTTCCACTGTTAACAACATTATTCACCATCTTTTAGCTCTTTGTATTGATCAAATGGATTGTTCTCTCTCCCAGTCATTAACAGATGGCCTACTCCCTGCCTTTAATTGATTGTTAATTCAACACCATTTATCCATTGCTTCATGCCATTTGCTGGCTGTTATTAATTGCCTCTTGCCTATTCTACATTGCCTTTAATTGCCATATATTTACAGGACAAGTTGTATTCTTCTTGATCAGCAGCAGAAAAAAAGATTGTGTAACTTTAACAGCACCTGCTCCATATTACATATTTTCCCTGGTCTTCTCTAAAGCTTGCTTCATACATTACATTTAGGTGACTTGGGAATGCTCTTTCATTTTATTCCCCTATCTGAAATCTATTTGGTGCATATTTATTAAGGGTCATACTCCTTCCACCCCAACGTGCATCAGGTGAAAATAGAATTGCCGTCATATGTTGCACAGACCATAGGAAATCATAACAGCCGTGAGTGCAGATCCATGATTTGCAGACTGCAGTGATCACATAGCTAGGTTTCAAAAAGAGCCAATGTAGTGTAGTGATTACAGTGAGGAATTTCACATTACCCTTTTTAACCCTTTTTTCCCCAAATTTATTTTTCTTGATTTCCAACGATGTTACAAAAAACATTCCATTTTCATATATTACCTAAATTACCTATATTGCTAGAGTATACAAGTCTATTATGCACATTCTATATACTTTCTATTTTCTATACATTATTAAACTGTATTGTGCTTTATCCATTTATATACCCTAAGCCATCTTTTATTCTGTAAATTATTATCTTTACCCTGCAACATTAAACTCAAATTATCCATTTGCACCAATTCTAATAGTTTAAACGTTAAGTCCTCTTTGGAGGGTATTTTGTCCGTTTTCCAATTTTTTGCCACTAAAATACGTACACCTGTTATAATATATACTAATAGATATTCATCTTGTCTTGAATAACCCTTTGGTAGAATATTCAATAAATACGTTTCAGGTGCTAACAAAACATCTAAATTCAAAATTTCTAGAATAATTTTATGAACCATTTCCCAGTATTTTTGTATTTTACCACATTTCCACCACATGTGATAAAAGGTCCCCATGTTCGATCTACACTTCCAACATCTATTAGATGTATTAGGTGTTGCCCTTTTTAACCCGTTTTGAAGCCGTTTTTAATCCGCCGTGGAGTAAACCGGTATAGGTCTGCCATTTCACACATGGCTTTCCCCTTCCAGTAAAAAGCTGGATCTGAAGCAGTTTGCCATTTCAGACTGCACCGCTTTTTCCCACTTTTTCCCCGCCGTTTTTCGCCCACACGGGCGATCTCCGGCTTTTTTTTTAACGTTTGCTTTAGAGCGCTATAGCGCTATAACACAACACTCCAGGTATTCCAATGGGGCTAATATAATTGTTGCGTTATAGCGCTATAAAGTGAATGTCCGTACCCCCCCAAAAAGCCAGAGATCGCCCGTGCGGGCAAAAAACGGTGGGGAAAAGCACATCGGAACTGGGAGAGGAAACTGAAGACTACTTGGAAGCGGTTGACAGGTAAAACGTTTCAGCCCCCTTTCCTAAATGGGACAGAAGCATTTGTGTGTGAAATTACAAATATATTCCGGTAGGGAACCGGTTCTAAAACGGTTCTGTCTGAAACGACAGACCAGAAACTGTTTGGGAACCGTTCCTCTTCCGGATTATATCGTCTGTCTGAAATTCCTCAGTGTCACATTAGAAACTGAGAGACCCAAGTTCAAATACCCACTCTGTCATGGAAGCTTGCTGGGTGATCTTGGGCCAGTCCCAGGCTCTCAGCCTAACCTACTTCACAGAATTCTTGTAAGGATAAAATGGAGAGGGGGGAAACAGTGCAAGCTGCTTTAGGTCCCCATTGGGGAGAAAGGTAGGGTATAAATGAAATAAATAAAACCCCTTTGCAATGACAAGGAAATGTTTCATGGTGGTTTCACAAGTCACTGTGTGGAGGGGCTGCAGTTACAGGCTCTTAATGTGGGGAACCCAGGGAATTAACCCGGGGGGGGGGGTCTTTCTTTTTCATTGCATGGATTTCACATTTTGGTGTTGAAGGCAAAAATTTAGCTGATGCTGGTTTCCCTAACCTGTGGCTATAGTGATGAGAAAAGGTTCAACTGTGGCCCATTATGAAGGGAATGAAAACTAGGAATGACTTCATGTGTATGCAGATAAGGAAAGAGTACCACAAGATAAATATGTTTAAAGGTGGCAATGTTTTTAAAACCACTTGAATAACAGACATAAAGGTATTGAAGTTGGTTTCTAAAAAACTAATTATAAAGTGCTGGCAAGGATTATTCTAATACTTTAATATTAAAGAACGCTGTCCATATATGCATTTTCCCATAATATTTTGGAAAAACAAAATATCCAAGTATCTGAAAGACTGAGTTTTCACTTCTAGTGATTTGTCATTAAGATTTAAGGTTGCATGTTAAAAGCTAAACAAATTGTTAAACTTTGTAGGGCCCTTCCTTGTGGCAGGAAGTCTGTATTTTGTGCACATGGAGGTCAGTCTTTGCTTAAACCTTGATCTTGCGTGGGCTGACGAAAAGCTGATAAGGCCTCTGATGAAAAGGCTACATTATTGATGAAAAGTACTGAAATTCAGATTGCTGCCTCCAGGTGGTGGCTGGAGATCTCCTGGGATTACACAACTGATCTCCAGATGACAGAGATCAGCTCACCTGGAGAAAATGGCCACTTTGGAAGGTGGACTCTATAGCAATGTACCCCATTGAAGTCCCTCCCCTCCCTAAACCCCACTCTCCTCAGGCTCCACCCCCAACCTGGGCCTGGCAACTCTAGCTGCAATATGTGAATAGAAAAATGTCACCGCTGATGTAAGGCCAAGTAAAATGCTCATTCATCTGTGACTTTTAGCTGATCCTAACCAATAATTTGCTCTTCAATTTTAAAAATTTTGCTTTGGAAAGCACAACAGCTTCTAAAATGAAGTCTATAAAACTTTTTAGCACTTCTGTAGTTTTAAAGGTATTTTTGGAAAGCATTTCCTCAGTCTTTATTGGGTGAGAGTAACAGGTTTGAAGGGGGGGGGGAGCAGCTTTCCAAAATGTATTTCAGCTTGCCACACAAAACCAGCATCATAAAACATCTCTCTTCACTGCAGTGAATCCTTTTGGGGACAGAGGTACATTGACCCACTTGGAGGCAGTAATCATGGTGTCTGTGCTCTTAAGACAGACCAAAACAGCACCATGCCTTCCTCTACAGCAGCAGGGATTAGGCACTGAGCTTTCTCTGCTGTGTGAACTTGTACCTTCTGTAGATGAGAAGAAGAAAGGCTATGCATATATAGTAGCTATTGGTATAATAAGGTATTGCCAATTCTCTTTTAATTTGCAATCAGAAATTATCCAGGAGCACCCATAGAAATGTCTGAATGCAGCCAGCATTCTTTAGTCCTTCACATAGGAGCCCGTGGACTGTCAACTGCCCTGCCTGGAACAATACAGAAGCCTCTAGTTGACTGTATAAGCTTCCATCTCTGATAGCTGTTGCAACTAGACAGAATCTTGTTCCACAGCACTCAGCAGTGCTGCCATGACTGTTGGCAAAGGTATCTTATCTCCCTTTCTTGGCAGACCTGGCTTTATCCTATTTTTTGCTGTACCAAGAAGCCAAGCATTGCTGAGGAGGATGAATAGGAAAGCTGTTAGGTAAATGCTGCAATAAGGATTAAAACTGGGCACCGCAGCTAACTATAATTAAGTGCTGCCAAGTCACAATTGACTTATGGCAACCCCTCGTGGGGTTTTCAAAGCAAAGGATGAGCAGAGGTGGTTTGCCAATACCTTCCTCTGCTTAGCAACCTTGGAACCTTGGTGGTCTCCCATCCAAGTACTAATACGGCAGATGCCAGAGCCAGTAGAAGCTACAGTCAGCTGGAACCTTTTGTAAACAAGGCCCTAAGGTCTTCTGCTCTGCATTTTTGTAACAAAAACATCTACCTGGTATCTTTCCTATAAGCCTGTGCTAGTGTTGCCAGCCCCCAGGTGTGGCCTCTCAGAATCATAACTGATCTCCAGACCACAGAGATCAGTTCCCCTAGACTCTTGGAGAAAATGGCAGCTTCAGCAGGTAGACACAATGTAGGGTTGCCAAGGCTTACAGTGGGGGGCTCCCAGGTCTGTCCTAGGAAGCCCACCCCCAAACAGCCCCCTCCCATGTCAACGCCGTTGGTGCGATGACATCACCAAGATGTTACATCATCACGCCAGGCATGTTGCATGCTGATGCTCTAGTATTTTGGCCAAAAACTCTAGGGTAGCCAACTGAGTTTCAGCCAAAAATGGTAGAGCATCACTGCGTGAATGTGCCCGGCATAATGATGTCACTTCTGGGTGACATCATCACACCGACAGCATTAATGCTGGAGGGGGCTGTTTGGAAGTGGGGCTTCCCCCATCAGCCAACTGCCTGGCAAATTAGAGCCCCCAAATTGGGGGAAAACCCACCCCAACCTGGGGTCTGGTAACCCTAATGCTATGCCATCATATCCTTGCTTACTTTACTCCCTTCTCCAAATTCCACTTGCAAATATCCAGGAATTTTTCAACCTGCAGCTTGCAATGCTAGACTCTGTGCTGAGATATTATCCCATTGTGCAAAACCATCAAGACAAAACCAAGAACTTTTATTTACTTTTAAAAAATATTTTTATCCCGCCTTTTTGCTCAATTAACACCCCCAAGGCAGCAAACAACAATTACAAAGATAATAAAAATGAACTTTAAAAACAGTTCACATGTAGAAGAACCAGCAATTAAAAACAGAGAAAAAGGGAAGTCAGTAAGGGAACACCAGACAAAACAGAAAAGTCTTTACCACTGGCAGAAGACAGTGGTCAAGGAAGACAGAACATTTCCCTGGGGAGGGAATTCCATAATGTTGATGCCATGACCAAGACAGACCTTTTTTGGGTTGCCACACATCTAGCCTCAGATGACAGGGGTAAAAAAATTGCAGGCCCCCTAAAGATGATCAAGTGTTGGATAGGTTTGTATAGAAGTAGGCAGGTGGTCCTGGGCTGTGTAGCATTTTAAAGGTCAATACCAATACCTTGAATTAGACCCAGAAGCAGACTGCAACCAGAGCAGACGGAACAAAACTGGAGTGATATGGTCCCTACGACCCACTCCAGACAATATACTTGCTGTACCAGCTATAATTTCCAGACACTCTTTATGGGCAGCCCCATTGTAGTAATCTAATCTAGGTATTACCAGGTATGTACCACAGTGGCTAAAATTCTCTCCAGTTATTGTTTCAAGGTTTCCACAGCCTCCCCAGGATCTGCTGGAACCAAGAAATATAGCAGCGTGTCATCTGCTTACTGGTGACAACCAAGCCCAAATCTTTGGATGATCTCACCCAGCAGTTTCATGAAGATATTGAACATGGTGGACAAAATGGAATATTTCAGAACTCCATAGGCTAGTGGCCAAGGGGCTGAGCAGCAACACCCCAATACCACCTTCTGAAACCTACCTTCCAGTTAAGTCTGAAACCATGGCAAAACAGTACCTCCTAGTTCCTCCTAGTTCCATCTCCAAGTGACAGTCCAGGATACCATGACCGATGGTATCAAAAGCTGCTGGCATAGGGTTGCCAGCCCCCCAATGGAGGTGGGTGATCCCCAGCTGAAGAAAATAATATTAAAATGGCCATCAGTTGACAGTATGACATCACTTCTGGGTTTAGTACCCTCTGCTGCCCTCCTCTAATTGACAGCCCTTCAAATACTTAAAGAGAGCAGTCATGCCCCCCCTCAGCCTCCTATTCTCCAGACCAAACATTCCCAAATCCCTCAACATTTCCTCATAGAGCTTCTTCTCCAGGGCCCTGATCATCCTTGTCTCTCTCCTCTGCACGCACTCCATTCTGTCCACATCCTTTTTGAAGTGAGGCCTCCAGAACTGCACACAATACTCCAGGTGCAGCCTGACCAATGCAGTGATTCTAGGAAGTACCAAATACCCTGTGGTTTTACCATAGAGTTTCTGACATTTCCCAGAGAAGCATGATGTTACTTCAGGGTTTACCCAGAAATGATGTCACCTTGGTGCCTGACAGCCATCCCCATGTCCCAGCCTCCCACTATCCCACCAGTTGCCCGAGCCTGGCAACTCTATGCTGACAGATCCAGGTGAGTCAACAGGGTTGCACTCCATCTCCCAGCACAGGTTATCCACCAATATGTGTTCATGCACATTTTACTTTAATTTCATAGGGTTTTCTTAGGCAAAATTAGCATCACAGTTAATCTGCAAGGATAGTCTCTAAATTCTTTGTGTCTACAGTAATTCCCAATATGCTGCTCATGGCTTATTTTAAAGTTTTTATTTTACACCTGACTCTTTTAGTTACCACTGTATGCCACTTTAAAAGAATTTCAGAAAGGAAGCTTTGACTCTTGAAAGCTCATACCCCAAAAATCTTGTTAGTCTCTAAGATGCTACTGAACTTGAATCTAGCTGTTCTACTACAGACCAACACAACTGCCCTCTGAAAATATCGGAAAAGATATATTCAACATCTTTCTACAACATAATCAGAGGAACAATGCAAATACCACAAATTGAGTATTGCAAAATAATTAATTTTCTCAGTTGACTCACTCAGTTTGCATATTAATTCTCCTAGAATAAATTGACCCAGACTTCTAGAAAGAGATATTCAGTGTTCGGAAAGTGTTTAAGAAAACATGACTTTGCCTTACAGAAGAGAAACTAGAAGGTGTGAGTAATCAAAATAAATTACCAGAGCAATTAAAAAATGTTGGAGTGCTATGACTGGTCTTTTGGGTACAGTTTTCTCATTGTAAAATGGAAGGGGAACCTGGTGATGTATAGCATGGTCCTAGATGCCCATGAGCCACCATTTTGTTGATCTGGGATGAACCCTTCTTTCCTCCATTGCCTTGTGGGTTGTATTCTTATTTATATCATCCTCCATGAAACAAACGTTTTAAAAGGAGCACTGTCTTCCAACTCACAACACAGACACTTGGAAGTTACAGAAACAGACTAAGAAACACCCTCTTTATCATGAGTCTGTACTTATTATGTGGCTCCAGGTGGGTTGGAAGATGGCAAATAAGGCTTTCAAATGCAAAATTTCCAAGTAACTAATGAATGCTATAGGCTGCAATTCTAGAAGCATAATGAATTGGGTATTTATTTATTTATTACTTTGATTTCTATCCCGCCCTCCCCAAAAGTGGGCTCAGGGTATGATTTGCTTCCTGTTTAATAATGTGATCAATAACAGCTAACTTTTTCTGTGGTTGAACTGGTATTCTGGAACAGAGTGCTGAAGTCACTGAGGAAGGCTCCCTCTCCTTGATATTTAGAAAAAGATGTAAAGCTGAATTATTCAAGAGAGTCTCTAAGGGTATTCAGAGATTTGGTAAATACTTCTAGGTTTTGCAACAATGTGTCTTATTTTGTATGGTTTAAATGTGTATTGTGAGCTGCCTTGGGTCCCTGTCATAGGAGACAGGCAGGATAGGTGTGTTTTAAACAAATCAATATATCTAATTCTCATTGTGGCCCCATCTGTGGATAGGCTTGTCAGGTCCTACCTGGCAGCCAGCAGGGGGATCCTTGGTCCTTTCCAGAATCTTCTGCTGCACGTTGTGCACAGGGCACGAGGATGTCACCCAACAGTTGGCTGATGCTAGGGCATGATGCTCTAGTTTTGGGGCAAAACTCTATGGTTTGTAGTCAATTTTACCATACAGTTTTGCCCAAAAACTAGAGGATTGATGATGTGATGACATCACTTATGGGTGATGTCACCTTTTGGGCTGACTGGGGGCAGGATTTCCCCTGCTGGCCAGCTGGCTGGTGGTGGGGAAGCGACCTGCAAAAGCGGGGGTCTGGCAACCCTATCTGTGAATACTGAAATCTGGAGACCGCAGCCATGAACAGACAAAGCATGTTTCACTAAAAACCTGGGAAATACCCAAGGATTGCAGAAAAGTCTAAACTAATAAAAAAACAGAATAATAGAACATTAAAAGCAATACCTATACCTTTAAGAAAAAGATGTCCTCTGCAGTGGTTATTGTGGGGGCTGCTAGGCAGCTACAACAATATTATGTGTGTAAAGTGCCATCAAGTCACAGCTGAATAATGGTGACCCCAGCTAGGGGCTTTCAAGGAAAGTGAGAAGCAGAGGTGGTTTGCCATTGCCTTCCTCTGCAGAGTCTTCCTTGGAGGTCTCCCTTCCAACCCTGCTTAAACTTCCAAGATCTGATGAGACTGGGCTATTCCATGCTGCTTTCTCTCCTCACAACAATATTACCAGCCTGCAAACCTTGGTTTCTGTCAGTAAAAATCCAGGGGAGAGGGCATGGCACTTTCCAAGGCTGTTTTGGCCTTTCAGGTAGGACTCATCATGGCCAAGCCTCACAGCAACCAATGACAGACCTGGCTACTTGCTACTGTTCAGCAGCAGTGACCACATGATTGCCAATGTGGTGTAGTGGTTAAAGTTTCAAGGGAGAGAAGGAGGGAAAGTTGAAGATGGGGGGCAGGTAAAGGTAGGCCGGCTGGTGGGTGACAAAGAGAGAAGGAAGCAGGAAAAGGGGAGAGGTTTTAGGGAAGGGAAACACACATACATCGGCTAGGGTTGCCAGGTCTCTACTGGCATCCAGCACGGTATGGGTGGACTCACCAGAAGCAGCAGGGTGGCCCATCTGAACATGCTGAGCTTAGGCTTCGCTTGGCTCTCTGGGCAGCTAGCAGCAGTGCTGAGCCCGTTGAAATTCTTGGTGGCCAGCACCCAACCAGTTGGCAACCCCAGGCAGCTGGCTGGCTGACTGGAGCGAGGCAACATGAAAGGGAACCATCCCCCCCCCAGTTGTTTTAGAGGAGGAGGAGCCCGCGGACTAGTGAGAGAGCATGGCCCCGTTCCCAAGGAAGATCGGTGCTCAGTTGGGGGATGCTGGTTGGAGATGCTGGGGACCCAGTCAGGGCCACCAAGATGTGGAGATGTGGAGTTCATAGTTCCAAGGCCCTGAGGAACTACACAAGAAACCAGTTAATTCCCTGGGTTCCCCACATTAAGTACACGCATGTTGTTCTTATATGTGACTAGCCTGATACCCGTGCTTCGCTATGGTATTTAAGTTCCGTAAATCCAGTTATTATACTGATGATGTGAAGTTTGAAATGTAACATTTGTTGTAGGAATTCTAATGGAGAAGATTGTAGAGTAAGAAATTAAGTGAGACATATGTACTTTTTCTCCCCTCTACTGAAGGACCTCTCTCTAGACCACATTGGTGGTTCTGCCCTCAGGTGCTAGAATCACCAGGCTGCTTGATGAGCTCACTCTGGAGCAGGCCACATAGAACTGTCCATTTAAGAAGCAGTCATCTGTTAAGTCAACTCCTGCTACCTTCCACTAAAGTGATGGCCTCTCTACTTGTGTTCCTGGATTGTTTTGCTCATATGGAGACTGTGTTGTTCTGAGCACCTCAGGGTGATCTTGCTGGTACTTGGCCTGTGCAGTTCAGTGTACTGCAGGAGTACTATGTGCAAATGTCTTTGCCACATTCCTAAGTTGCCTCCTCCTTGCAGCGTTGGTGTATCTGGCTCGACGTTTTCAGGTTCACGAGGGAGGCACACATTGAAATGGCTCCTAGAAATGTTCTTTACTATCTCCCCATAAACATTCATACCCTGGCCTTGCTCCTACACCTGACAGACACCGGCCTGTCTGGTGTTGGGGGAGATTGTATTTAAAGGCATCGGGGAGGCTGGGCCAGCAGCAGTGCTAAGGCAATCTTGCTGAGCAAACCTCCCCAGCGGCTGTAAGCATCCCACCTCCTCTCCTACACCTGACAGACAGCTGCCTGTTCGGTGTAGGAGGGTGAAATATACTGGGTTCGACACACGTTAGTGATCAGTTCATGCTTTATTGTGATAACAGCTCAAACTAAAGACAAACTAGCAGGACCGGAGCTCTGCTTAAATTAGCACCCAACACCACACCCTACACACACACACACTACGCGTGATAGGTTATTTACAGAGGCACTCCTGGGTAATAGTTTTGTCCCAGGATCCTAGCAGTCTATTGTTCTGTGACTCCAAGCTGGGTCTGACGAGGTTAGGCTGGTAAACAACACCCCTCCCCCCCAAGGTTCAGAACTCCCTAGCAACTCCCTAGATATGTTGGTCTGCATTGTTCGTGGTTCGAGCGACGTGGTTCTGTTGGCGGGGCTGTGGCTTCTGGCTTATGTCCCGCTTCAACAGCCCCGGGGCCAATGTTCCCTCTAAGCTGTGGAGTCTGGTGAGCAAAATTTCTGCTTTGTGAGCTACTGGCATTAAAGTTGTGAGCGAGCAATTTGGCTCCTGCCTAAATTAGTTTGCTCTGGAGCCCTCCTTCCTGAGCTAAGACAAAAATGTGTGAGCTGGAGGCTAAATTGCGAGCTGTGGGGGGCTCGCTGGTCACTGAGACTCCACGCTCGGCATCCAGCTCCGATATGGCAACTCTGTGTCGTTTTATTTCCTTCTGCTTAGCTATAAGGCAGAGTTTGTCTCAAGTCATTTTGCTGCCCCAAGTGGGTAGTATGGGAGGACAGCCTCATGGTAACAGGTATGGTTCCTTCCACCCCTGATTTATGTTAATTTGCCGCATGACGGAGTAAGCTCCCAGCTCCTGCCAACCTAGCAGTTCGAAAGCAAGAAACTGCAAGTAGATAAATAGGTACCACTTCAGTGGGAAGGTAACAGTGTTCCGAGCACCTCAACGTCTAGTCATGCCGGCCACATGACCACGGAAATGTCTTTGGACAGC
>NW_015173133.1:661986-702994 GCF_001447785.1 Gekko japonicus
TGTGGGGGTGGAAAGCTGAAGAGTGAGGGGGAAATAAAAGTAGGTTGATGCTTGGCTGGGAAGGAGATAGGGTTGCCAACTCCAGGTGGGAAATTCCTGGAGAGGTGAGGGATGGAGCCTGGAGAGGGTGAGGTTTCAGGAGGCATGGGACCTCGGACAGGTACAAAGCCATAGACTCCACCCTCCAAACCAACCATTCCCTTCTGGGGAACCATCGTTGCCAATCTCCAGGTGAGGGCTGGAGATCACTCAAAATTGCAACTGTTCTTTAGGTAGCAGAGATCAGTTCCTCTGGAAAAATGGTGGACTCAGTGTCATTATACCCTGCTGAGGTCGCCATGGCAAATTGACACTTTCTAGAGGCCGTTGTATTTATTTCCACAATGGGCCTTTTCCCTAGTCAGCATATATTTATAGTTAGGATTTCTGGCTCCAATGTGCATTACTTTGCACTTGCCCATGTTGAACCTCATTTGCCACACTGACCCACACTCACCTAGCCTTGACAGATCCCTCAGAAGCTCCTCACAGTCCTCTCTTGATCTCACTGCCCTGAACAACTTAGTGTCATTTGCAAACTTAGCCACTTTACTGCTTACTCCCAACTCATGGGGTCCTTAAGGAAAGGGCAGCATTACTGGGACATAGGGCAGAGGCGGAGGTGCCTGGCTCACTTTGAATAGAGTGGCAGAGAGCTCCAAGGTCCCTCCCCTCGCTGCCCTGCCCAGTCCACCCCTCTTTGAGCTGATCAGACAGCCCAGGGCAGAGCTGGGGGGGGGCAGGAGAAAGGGCAATGATGATTGCCTGTGCAGAGAGCCAAGTACAACTGGACCTCTGGGCATAAGGCACCCGCCCTCCGTGCCATGGTCCAGGAAGCAGCAAAAAGGTGTGGCACGGGGAAGGCAAGGAAAAGCGGCACCCAGGGAGTTCGTGGCCACCACCACATCTTGCCAGAGAGTCAGTGGGCTTGGGCTGAAAGGAAGTTGTGGGGCCCTGGCAGGAAGTTGGGGAGCTGGACCCTGAAATGCCCCACTGTAGCTAAGGGCTTGGCCCTTGTCAAGAAAAAGCTGGAGATTGTCCACCAGAGTGACCAAGGCAGTTTCAGTTCAGAAGAGCCCATCTTGAAGCCAGACTGGCAAGGATGCTTCATCCAGGAAAACCGGGAGCTTCCTGGCCACTGCTCGCTCAGGTACCTTACCCAGAAATAGAAGATTAGAAACTGGGTGGTAATTGGCTAGGTTCTTCATGTCTAAAGAACATTTCTTTAGGAAAGGTGGTCACCACCACCTCCTGGAGGGACCTAGTGGAAAGATCACTGAGAGAATGACAGGTTAATGGTATCTCCCACCACTGCACTGTAGGATTTCACCAACTGGGGTGGGGGGCAGGGATACAAGGATGTAGTAGGCCTCACAACTTTCAGGACCCTGTAAACATCAACCAGTGAAAGTGGGTTGCAGTTGAAGGAGTCCAAAAAAAGACCCCATATGGTAGAAGGAGCCTCCATTGTGCTACTGGCCTTAAAAATGGGACGCTAACCCTTGGGAAAGAAAGGAGATTTTATCAGCAAATAAAGTTGTGAATGAATCATAGTTAAAAGCTGAATCTCTATCAGTTTTAAAAGTCATCAGAGTAGTTTATTCTGAGTAATTTATTCGGAATAATTTAGCTGGATGAGAGCTAGATGTGTTGAAGGCAGAAAAGTATAATTGCTTCAGTACCATCGCTGCCACCTCAAAGGCTTTCAACTGAGCTCTATAAAGTGTTCTTATCACCTTGTCATGAGTTCAACACCAGCCAGGCTGTAACTGTCTGAGCACCCTCCTCATTTCCTCAGCTCATTGGTAAACCATGGAGCCAAGGAAGTCTGAGGGTGCAGAGGGTGTCTGGGAGCAATTTCAATAGCCTCCCAATCTCCTGTTGTATGCATATACATATGCCAATAAAGGCTTGTCAGTCAAAGCCTCCCAGAGGCCCTTATTCCAGGCCTCAGCTCATCAAGGGAACTGCTGGCAGGACCAGACAAATCCCACAGAGCATTCTGGAAACCAGTCGGGTCTATAAATCTCCACAGGTAAGTGTAAAGAAGTTCACCACTCATGCAGGGTGATGAAGCTAATCTCAAACTGACTTTCACAATGAAATGGTCCGACCATGGCACCGGTTCACATGGAACCATGGAATTCAGATCAACCCCTGTGCAGATCAGATCGAACAAGTGATCTGCTTCATGTGTGGGAGCCTGTACAACCTGGGAGAGTCCTAATATTACCATAGCAGCCTGAGGCAGCTCCTGATAAGGTAGTGTGAAGGCAGAGAACATCTTAAATAATTTTTTTAGCCTGTTCCAGCTAACTTTACTGTTCTTTGATTTTCTGCAGGTGCACCCCACCTGCTAACAGATATTTCTCAAGGTTGGCCATCCAGGCCTGCTAATTAGGCTCACATAGTTCAGCTGTGAACCTGGTATGGGGGGGGGGGACATGCTGTCACCCTGGAAAGTTCCATGGATATCGCCCAGTGATTAGTTGAGGAGGCCAGGAGTTTACGGCCTGCAATTTTCTATGAGTATAGTCAGAAAGAAGAAATATTATCCTTTCCTTTTACCCTTTTCTTCCCACTCCTCCTTGCTGCCAGGAAGATATTTGTATTATGTTCTAGGACTCTTTGCTTCAAGAACTGTACAGTGCACAGTGTTAGGACTCCAGTAAAAGGTAGCTAGTTAGCTTTCTTGTTTTTCTGTGCATTTTACTGCCAATGAACTATATGCCTTGTTTTTTAATACCTTTTCTTGAATTACTTCAATAAAGCCTTCTTTTGCTTTATTATGTGTGTGTTACTCAAGGCGTTACTGAGGCCAAACCCAGGTACTGGTTGTTTATATTACTGCACCAAGGCAGGGTCAGCCTTGACAGGTGGTCTCCATGTGACTATTAAATTCTCCCTAAACTAGTAGTTTGGGGAAACACAAGAACCACTTGTCGATCACTGTGGTCCGTCTTGGCAGGGTCTCCGTTAGGGTGCTAGGTGGACCGGTATACCAGCAGAATACCCACCCTCTCCCTGGCACATGCAAGGCCCACACATTCAGTGCCTGAGGTTGTCGGTGCAGGGATTTTCTGGAAGGAGAAAGAATGAGGATGAGAATTGCCCCTCCCCCCTCTGTCTTCGTATTTGAGATTGATGGAGGATCGAGTACCCTGGGGGAGTCAGTTGGGTGACTGGCACCACTTCATCTTCATGCATCCAGCCCTCGGTCAAACATGCCAAGTCATAAACTACCCCCTAGATGAATTCTTAGAAGGCGCCAGTCTTATTTCCTATTGGCGCAACATTAAGGTTGAAGAGGTTAGTAAGAACTGATCCTGCACACTATCTGGATGGGAAGGAGGTTAGAAAGAGAACAAATATACGTACATCTTGTAGACCTTTGTACTATAATCCTCCTCCCACTGCCATATCCCCCATCTTACCAAAATTGCCTGGCCACCAGGGCATATTTTAGAAAAGATTTTAAATGCTTCTGTCCACAGATGGCTGTGTGCTGTCTGCTAGTATAATGGGGACAAGGTTTAGAGCTACAGGCTGTCTGGCAATTAGGACTAAGATAACAGGTAAATAAAATGAAATAGGATAGCTGACAACAGGAACTAGAACATTGGCCCAGGAACGAGAACATTTAAGAAAAACTGAGGGAACATTTACTGGTTCATTTAATGAGCTTATAGAGTGCAAGGGATACAGGCAGAGGCTAACACTTCAGCCCTCCTGTGGCTGAGAAGGCCAAGCTGCACCATGGAGGTGAGGATGAGGGCATGGACATCCCACCCCAGTAAGGGTTAAACCAGTTGCAGGGGTATGGCCTGAAGGTCACCGACTAGGCTGAAGCTGGGTGACTTGAATAAATTGAATAATAAATAAATAACTGAAGTGGTGGCAGCCCTAACAGGGGAAGACAACCCATTGGGCAGGGCAGGACGCTGGGGATGGAGAATGCTGGGGACCAATGTTCCCTCTAAGCTGTGGAGTCTTGTGAGCAAAAATTCTACTTGGTGAGCTCCTGGCATTAAAGTTGTGAGCAAGCAATTTGGCTACTGCATAAGTTAACTTGCTCTTGAGCCCTCCTTCCTGAGCTGAGACAAAAATGTGTGAGCCGGAGGCTAAAAAACAGTGAGCTAGCTCACACTGACTCAGCTTAGAGGGAACACTGCTGGGGACCCTCCCCTGACAGCCCAAACAGGTACAGCTTTGAGGGAGAAATCTGAGGGCAGTTGTGGAGAGGAGTTGGGCAGCTTTGGAATAGGGCACATATGGCAGTGTGCGTGAGGAAGGGCACAAGGTAGTTGTGCAGCGAGTGAGGGAACTTTCCTGAGAATACTGAACTCTATGAGAACTTCCAATAAGCCCAAAGTGAGTACTGAATCTCTCTGGCTTATTGCACTAATTTGGGACTGATAGACAGCCAGCCTAACCTATTATGCAATCCCATCCTCCCACCTTCTCAACCCAGCCTTGAGAAGGACCCTGGGATGACACTTTCCCCCAACAGTACCCCCCCAAAATACAAATACCAGCCCCCCCGCCAGATGAAATATAAAGAGAAAGTGGTAGGGGGATGTATTTTTAAACAAGGCCAAAAAAGTACACTATAGGGCTGTTAAAACCTGCCCCATTCCATGTCTTATTCCAGTAATTGAAGCATATTTATTTCCAACCAATGATCAGCATTTCTAGACAGGACTGGTGTCACTTCCTGGGTTTTTTTGGAAGGATATCATACCATTGTCAATAACCATTTTTATTTTATTTTCTTTCTCCCGCCAGCTGATGGAGTGTTGGTGGTCACATCAACCATATCTGTAAGTGGGAATCACATAGGACAACTGTCTTGTGTGTACCATTTTAGAATGCTGGGAACAAGGGTGAATTTTGAATCTTACCCCATGTCTAAAAAACTTGCTTGTGCATAGAATTTGTTTTTTTAGGGAGATGGTGGTGCCAGAACTGTCTCCATTTAATGGGCTTCTAGCTATAGCCATCTATCAAGGCCATTTTTATCCTGCTCTTCCTCCAAGGAACTCAGGGTAGCATACATGGCTCTCCCTGCCTTCATTTTATCTTACAACAATCATTTTAAGTAAGCTGAGAATATGGACTGGTAGGGCTGCCAAGCTCCTGTTTTGGGTGGGGACTTCCCTAAACAGAATGGTAGAAAAATAAACAAACAAAGAAAACAAAAGGCCATCAGTCTGATGTCACCACATAATTTCCAGGAAAAACATGGAAGGGATGTTAGTCCTTTCTAAGAATTGCCAGAAACTCTATGGTTTTACTCTAAGGTTTTTGAGAAAAGACTGACACCACTATTGGGATTCCTCTGGAAATGACATAAAATCACGGCTGATGAAAACTCCCCATGTCCCTGCCCCCATCTCCTGCTAGCAACCCTCACAACATGAAGCTGCTTCAGTAATCCAGGCCCAATTGCTGAAAAGACTGACACCACTATTGGGATTCCCCTGGAAATGACAAGGTTTTTGATGAAAACTCCCCATGTCCCTGCCCCCATCTCCTGCTAGCAACCCTCACAACATGAAGCTGCTTCAGTAATCCAGGCCCAATTGCTAGGGTTGCCAGTTGCTGAGTGCAGTGGGAGACAAATAAACAATCAAACAAAGCAAAACAAAACAAAAGGCTGCCCATCTGACAGGTCTCCCAGATCCTAGACCAATACTTTAACCATAACACCAGGGTGTGATATTTGCATTTAACTAGTTAGTTGCACTTACACCATTCACACAAATCTAAACAACTGCTGGATTGTATATTTTTAAAATGGAGAGCAGCTATTGCATTTTCGTCTTGCAGTCTTTGATGAAATCTGAGCTCTTTCTCACATCTAGCATTATCTAATGTAATTTTAAAAAGGAACATGGGACTATAATATCTCTTCTGTTCAATTTAAAAACTATCAGTGTAGTCTGTTGGACCTTCTGGGCCAAAGCAAAGTGCTGGAATTCAGCATTTTAGGAAGAGCAGTTTCACTTTCCAGCACCAATTCAGTTTGAGTCTAATTCAGTTTGTGTTCTAGAGAACACGAAAACTTGCTGCCTTTATTTTGTAATATTTTTGTTGGTCCTAATACAGGTAATACTTTAAGTCGCTCCTCTCGTTATCCTTCGTTTGTAATGGCCTATGGCTAAATACAAATACATTTCTATTCTATTCTATTCTACTTTAAGTTGTTTATAGAATTTTTTTTTGTAATAGATCAATAGGATAACCTGCAATTTCACTGATAACACTTCCACCTATCACACTAGTGCATAAGGATTTCATAGAGCCAAAGAAAAGAAACTTGTTTGAAATTACCACTTTTATTAATGAATTCTCCAAATTTACAGTCTTGTGATCATAACCAAGCTATTGTTTTGATAAGTAAGCCAGTCTGGACATCATTATATTGGTAAAGCAACTATTTCATAGAATGTGAAAATTTAACAGTATAGTCCTAAGCACTGACTTCAATAGACTTAGAAGGGTATAGCTCTCCCTTGGGATTGCACTGCAAACAATAAACACATCTTTAGGTCAAAAGACAGGTTACTTTGTAATGAATATACACACATTTCCCCCCATAAAACTCAGTAGACAAATACATTATAGATTCTATATGAACAATGTAAAAATGTATTTAAGGCACTAAGCCACATACCCTAGCTCTAACAACATAAAGTGTGCTTACAGGTCAGCCTGTAAGCTTATATAAGCATGAGGTTATGCTGACATGGCAGGGACAATGTGAAAGAATCAGAACCAGACATGCCAAGGATTAAGAAGCCAGAGATGAATCCTGACACCAGCTTTTCCTAGGTGCTGTGAGCGCTACAGTGGATGACCACAGCAACCACCCACAGACCACACATATTCAGGCAGAGAAACAGGTTTATCTCTACTCCAATGTGGACCGAGATAACCATTGTGGGGAGGGAGAGCCATTGCACCTGACCAGTAATGGTATCCATATCATTAAAACCAATCACAGATAGTTTAAAACCATAGATTACAATCAGGAATATCAATATACAACAAACTTCAGCAAGAGGGAAGATCTTAACGTCACCTAACTACCGACAGTCTCATACTCCATTGCTCTTATAAGCCATATTGGGAAGCTCCTGAGTCAGCAATTCTGCTTTGCATCTTTGTACACTTGAAGAACAATCTCAGCAGGGTTTAATATGTGACATATGTTCTGATTTACAGCGGAGCAGAGATTTCCAGATTAAATGGTGGCTTGCAAATTACCATTGTCTTATGGAGCCTTCTGGGTGAGTTGGCAGTGCCCCGTTCCCACCAGTGAATACTGGCAGCTTTGCAGCATAAAGTGCTAAGGAACTTTCTGTTCTGGGCCAGTTGTTTGAGGTGGCAGGTATCTTATATGGAGTTCTCAGTACAATTTACCATGCTACTGGAGAGGAGCAAACCTGAGGCCTTTAATAGGAGTACCACTGGAAATGTTTTAGAGATGGGGGAAATAAAGGACAAGTGGGGGGGGGGGGAAATATTGTCCTTTAGCCATGCCAAGTCTTCCTCTGGCTAGCAATTTAACTTTCTTCTTATTTTTATTCCTTTTAACAGGAATTACTTTTAATGGCACAATACATATTTCATGAATGACTCCAAAACTGATATTTTAAACAGTAAAAATTAATGAGAGTTGGAAGCATGAGCTAGCAGCAAAATACTTTTTGGCTGTTTGCACTAATTGCCTAGTAAGGCACCCACACCCTCTCATGGCTTGTTACCAGAAATAGATCTTTCTCAAACTATGCCTCAGTTACTTGATAAAGGGGGGAAAGCAACATTTACATTTTATCTATCTCAAAGGGCTTTTGAGCCTTAATTAGTCCCTGGGTTTTTTTCAACAGGCATTTAAGAGTCATGGCGCCTTACGTATGCATGCATATTTAGAAGGTTTTTATATAAGCTAATTAGAACAGTGGGACACACACTCTGCCTCTGCTGGTTCAAAATGAATGCTTTTGAATATACTTTATTGTAGTTAAGCTAACTAGGTTTGGTTGATTGAGTTTAAAGTCATCCTACATTTGGTGAGGGTGGAAATGGGAAAATTACTTTGGTCAACATTTGTTTCCCCAAAGCTAGCAGAAACAAACACAGAAAGATCAAAGGGTATCTACTTCCGCTTTTCTCTCACAGTCTGTTTATAGGTTGAGCACTTAATAGCTCTTTGAAGTAAAAGGGTTATTCCAAAGCATAAAACTCTCTATATACTCAAGTATTTTGGTGAATTCAGGCAAGAGATCTTAAAGCAGACTTGGAAGCTATAAAGTGGCATAGGTTTCTTATTTTTTCTTCTGTATTTTGAATTATTGTGATTTTTTAAATATATGTTAAATGTTTTTTGTTGAAAAACCTGACAGGAACTAATTGAGACTCTTCTGGTATACTGTCATTTAAATCATGGGGAAAGGCCAAAATAAAGGAAAACAGCTTTTAATTCTGCATATTTCTTTAACGTAGTAAAGGATTTCAACATAGTGGTATAATCTTACACAAAAGCAAGGCCGCAGATTAGGGTAGTGACCATAAACACTTTTAGAGGCTATTCCCATGCAGAATTGGGCAAGCCAACATATATATGCATTTGATATGAACTGGATGCAGGGTGTTAGTATACATGTTAGTATACTAAAGTCTGCTTCCCCTTCCTTCTATGTTGAAATTTGTGTGTGAAATCTAATTGGGACTGTTAAACTGATACTTCATTGGTTGCAATCTGCTCAACAAGGATGATTTAATTTGGCACTGAGGAGGTTTTTCTTTTTCCAACTTGTGTTATCACTGTCCAAACATGTCAACCTTACTCAGGATAAATCTTGTACTTAAACAGGTGTTTTACTTCAGTACAAACAGCAGCAGGAGACATTAAATGCCTTTGTTTAGCTTCCTTTTCCTGCAAGATCTTTCATTTCATGACATTGAAGTTTTCATATTTGAGCAGGTCGCCACACAAACACAAATGCCTGCCTTTTATGGAAGGAAGCAGACAATTTTAACCTTTTTCTGAATTATAGAGAACTGCTTTGTAGGATACAAGGTGTTGAGATAATATTTTTAAGTACTAGAATCTGATCCTTGCCATCATCTAGATTTGCTGGATAGCAATAATATCAACAAAAAGGCAGCTTATCAATGTTTAACATAACCATGTGGTGTGTCCATACTTGACTCAGGGACCTCAGGAAATTGGCAAAGAGCAGCAACAATGAACACTTTGTTAGATGTACAGCTAAAGCTAATTTTAAAAAAACCCCTCCTGTTCAGTAAGACTTCTCTTTGTAAGTTTAGAATAATGCACTAAAAGGCTTTAAATGCAGTGACCCAGAAACCCAAGTTCTAGAGTCAGCACAAATTGTTCACATGAACATCATCATTCTGATGGCAGATTACTAAAGTCTCATGCTGGACCTGAGGCAGCAGAAGGCAATGCCTTGTGATGAGCAGGGTCTGCCAGTGGTTAGTTGGCCTGCCTTGCAAGGTTATTGTGATTTTTGGAAAAGTTGCCACCTTCCCTGAGCCTTAGCAATATAATGAGCTAAATACTGTGTCAATGTCAAAAACCAGCTTGACAGGGAATGGGAACAATTCCTGGAGCAGCAGCTGATATAGGTCATTTTTGAAAGCTTTTCCTTGCTGCAATGAGAACCAGAGATTCTGTTACAACAGTCTGTACCAGAAACCCAGAACAGAAAATCAAGATCTAAGTCTGGATTTAGGGGTTCTTCTGCACTAAGATGTGGCAACCACCATATTAATTAAATATTAATTACATAAATAGACAAGGCTTTGATTAATTCTTACCTGACTTTAATTGGTTTAGATATATTTATTGCTGTTTTATCTGTCTTCTCCAGTCTTGGGTCTTCTATTTTCTTACTTAAAAATGAAAATAACTTCTTGTAAGGGCCTTTCTAGAAGATCGTTTCAATGCAATAAATGCTGTCACACTAATAATTTGTCGTGTGCAATCCAGATTTTTCTTCTTAAATATTCCTGTCCTGTTAAGATGTATCACATTTTGTCTACATTCCCATTTAAGTATTTTATACAAGAGAAAATTGAAAAATCTTCATTCAGAATGTGAGTCCATTGCAAATACTAAAATGATAGATGAGCCTATTGAACACTTCCCAAGATGTGAATGGTGACAAGTAACACCTTCCATGACTATGCTACTCTGTGAATTTACAAGTTTTTTTAAAAAAATATTTTAATATTTTAGTTGTACCAACTCAGTGTAGGAACAAAGTGCCAAAATATCAACACTGCACTAACAGTAACACTCTACTATTATGTGAACTTCCTTTTTCAGTTGCAATGTATATGTATCCCCTATAATAAACTATTGTGCTGAAATGTGGACTGGCAGGAATATTTCAAAAGGGTGATACTTGGCTGGAAGATACATTCATTAGATGATGATCAAGATTATTTAGCAATGACTGGCTTAATAATACTGTTTTCAACAGAGTGTTTTTTATTTTAAAGGATTTCTCAATTTTAACTTTAACATTCTACTTTGACTATTTAAAAGTATACGGCAAACATTTAACTTTCCTAGACAACAATACAAAGTGGACACAACATATACTACAACTCTCCTGTATACCTTGAACAACTCAATATAGGCTCTGGGCCTATAAAAATCACAGAGGAACACACATACAATAGTAACTAAGACCTGTGAGCACCACACTTAAAATGCCAAGGCCTTTGTCTCTTTCTACCTACTCTGTTCCTTATTTGCAAAGCTGTGAACTCAATCCTCAGTTTTCCTTATTTTTAAGGAATGTATGGGAAAACATAACTAATGAACTAGACCAAAGTACAAATATAAGAACCACACATTCATCCAGACAGCATTAAAGTAGAACAGGCAGTTTTGTGCTGATGCTGAGTTGGGTAAGTGTATGGCTATTACCTTTACCTTTATGGCTATTACATAGGGTTAAATACCAGACAAAGCTATGCAAAGAAGATGCTACAACTCTCTCTCTATATATATTTTTTAAAATAAAGTTTTATTGATATTTTAAGCACAAAACAACAATTCCAATAGAAAAGTCAGAATACAAGCGAAACAGGTCGTACCATTTACAACTTTCACTACAATAATAGTGCCCTATAGAACCGTGTATAACGTTTGATTCAGTTAAATAGTAACATCTTGTATTTAACATTGCAAATTTCTTCCCAGTCGAACCCACCTATATTGAGTCTATCTAATAAAGGATACCAAGCATGCATTGGACTCATCAAGTCGCATTCCGTTTGAGTTTCTGTGTAAAACGTATTAAAATTCTCTAGTAAAAATAGGTCCCAAACCTTATGCACCCAATGTTGTATACTCGGAGGATTGGGTTCTTTCCAATTCTTGGCAATAACTATTTTGGCCGCTGTGAGTAGCGTACCAATCATCTTCAAGGAGGGTACAAGGGGTGAGTCAGCAGGCCACAAATTTAACAATAACAACAAAGGATCGGGTGGAACTAGAACGCCCGTTAAAACCTTAATCTTTTGAATAACAAGAAGCCAGAAATTGTTGAATCGGGAGAGGCTAGCCCTCCTCGTTTCAGAGGCCTGGCCATAGTTCTAAAATTTACCCTTGGTATCTTATTATTCCAGACAAATTTGTTTATATCTCCTTGCCACTTTCGGAGGGTATTTTTGGGAATATCGACTGGTAAAGTACGAAACAAGTACATATACCTTGGCAAGACAAATGAGCGGAGAATCTGGATTCTATCAATCCATGAAAATAGGTCGGTATTCCACTTAGCCATGCTAGCCACCAAGAATTTGTGTAGTTCAGTGTGGTTTATGTGTAAAAGATCCTTTAAAAGAATAGGAACTTTAATACCCAGATAAGTAAAGTGGTCTTCAATCCACCGGAATGGGTACAGACTTTTTATTTCCCTCTTGAGTTTTGGCGAGATATTAATCGGGTATAGAAGGGATTTTGACGCATTAATGACCAGCCCTACACATTTCCCAAAGGTTTGTAATATAGTGAAAACTGCTTGGAGAGATTTTTTTGGAGCAGAAACATATAAAACGACATCGTCAGCGAACATACTTAGTTTAAACTCCCTGTCTCCAATCCGAATGCCTTCATAATCTACGTCTTCCCTAAGGGAGCAAGCCAGCGGTTCCATTGCTATGATGAAAAGCAATGGGGACAAGGGGCAGCCCTGTCTCGTGCCTCTTTGCAAATTGATAGAGTTGGAAGTGAGACCGTTTGCTAAGATGGAAGTAGTGGGGGCTTCATATATGGCCCGAATTGAGTTTCTGACATTAGGCCCAAAATTTAGAAAACCCGTTAGTTCATTTAGGTACGATATCTCAAGGGAATCGAAAGCTTTTTGAATATCTATCGAGAAGAGGAGCGACTGAGTGGTTGAGTTCTGTTTAGCGGCATGGATAATGTTGAGCGTCTTCCTGATGTTATCGGCTATATCCCTAGCAGGGACAAAACCCGTTTGATCACTACTGATATATTTCGCAATGATCGCTTTTAATCGATTGGCCAACATCCCAGTGTAGATTTTATAATCTGTGTTAACCAGCGAGATGGGTCTATAAGAGGCCGGTTCCGTAGGGTCTTTGTCCTTTTTTGGAATTAATATTACGTTTGCTCGTTTCCAGGACTCCGGCATGCATCCAGAGATTTGAATCCCATTACAAACCTCTAGTAGCGGTGCTGTTATTTCCGGAAGGAACGCTTTATAGAATTCAGAGTTGAATCCGTCAGGCCCGGGTGCCTTCCTTGATTTCATGGATTTTATTATTACTTCCAACTCCTGGGACCCAAAGGGCGCCTCCAGAGTTTCCCTATCTTCCACGGATAATTTCTGGATGGTTTTAAGGGACTGTAAAAATTTTCTAATGAGATCGGGATTCGGGTTCGTAGATGTGTATAGGTTGCAATAAAAAGTCTCCAAAATGCCCACTATGTCCGCTGATGACTGCAGTAAGACAACTCTATATAACAAATGTATTACAAATGTACGTAACAATAATGAATAATAACCAATAAGTACAAACTAGACAGGGCTCTTTTTGTAGCAGGAACTCCTTTGCATATTAGGCAACACACCCCTAATGTAGCCAATCCTCCAAGAGCTTACAGAGCTCTTAACTGTAATCATTCAAGTTCAGGTTCATCCCTATGGGTAGAGTATAAAAATCATAAAAATACAAGTCCAGGTACAGTTAATAAAGTCATATGAGCAATGATATAGGAACATGTAAATAATGTAAATACAAATACAATTAAGGAAGTCATAAAGATGTCATGTAGATAATTGTATAGGAATAGATAGTCAGGAATAGATTCTGTGGGCAACCGTGGTTCCTACCAGCAAAAGAGCCATCACAATTCTAACACTGTCTAACCATCTCATCCTTTGTTGTCCCCTTCTTCTTTTACTTTCAATCCTTCCCAACATCAGGGTCTTCTCCAATGAGTGCTCCTTTCTCATTTGGTGGCCAAAGTATTTGAGCTTCAGTATCTGGCCTTCCGGGGAACAGTCAGGGTTGATTTCTTTTAGGATAGAATGATTTGATTTCCTTGCAGTCCAATGGACTCGCAAGAGCCTTCTCCAGCACCATAATTCAAAAGACTCTGTTCTTTGACACTCGGCCTTCCTTATGGTCCAACTCTTGCAGCCATACATTACTACTGGGAATACCACTGCCTTAACCATACAGACTTTTGTTGGCAGGGTGATGTCTCTACTTTTTATTATGCTGTCTAGGTTTGCCATTGCAGTGTGACAATATACATCCTTGTCGTACTTCTTTTCCTATGCTAAACCAGTCAGTTGTTCCATATCCGGTTCTAACTGTTGCTTCTTGACCCTTATACAGGTTTCTCAAGAGACATCTCTTTAAGGACTTGCCACAGTTTGTTGTGGTCCACTCAATCAAAGGCTTTAGCGTAATCAATGAAGCAAAAGTAGATGTTTTTCTGGTACTCCCTTGCTTTCTCCATAATCCAGTGAATGTTGGCAGTTTGATCTCTAGTTCCTCTGCCTCTTTGAAACCCAGCTTGTACTTCTGGTAATTCTCTGTACACATACTGCTGAAGCCTAGCTTGCAGGATATTGAGCATGCTAGCGTGTGAAATGAGTGCAATTGTGCGATAGTTTGAACATTCCTTGGCATTGCCCTTCTTTGGGATTGGAATGTAAACTGACCTTTTCCAATCCTGTGGCCACAGTGATAACTAGACATAAAAGGTGATACTGAAAAACCAATTATGAAAAAATATATACAAAACTTAATCAAAAAATGAAACAAAATTACCTATATATATTTTTCATAAAATTATTTTTGCATGACCTTCTGAGGTAATTATCACGAACAAAATTTCCTGTATGGAAAACACACATGTCCAAACATAGTCATGCCTCAATGTAATGGTGCTGGACTGAAAGTCTCAGCAATTGCTGAAAGCAACTTACCAAAGAATTGCAAGAAAACAACTTCCACAAACAGGCAACCAGTCCTAATAATTAGGAAGAAATCACTTCCAAAACGTCTGTCCACTGGTACTGCCTCTGAACAATAAGGCTGGAAGAGCTGCTATATAGAAGGAGGCAATCCCTGGTTATAGAAAGAGCACGCACCCACTGGAGGCATTTAAAGGGGACGATGACACTACAAAAAGCAAGATAATTCTAATGCTTGATTGAGACCCAAAGGATGGTAAGTTCTTAGGCGATGGATCCAAAACGCCTCTCGTCGATATAGTGCTTTTTGTACATTGATTCTATTGTATCTGTTAGCAGTTAAGGTCTCTAAGACCAGAAATTTTAAGTCATTAAAGGTATGATTTTTGTCAATAAAATGTTGACCTAAAGGAGAATCTAAATGGCATTTTTAATACGTGATCTGTGTTCAATGATGTGTGTACGCACAGAACAGGTGGACATCCCCATGTAATAGGAGTCACAAACACATTTTACCAAATAAATGACCCGTTTTGTAGAACAACTCGAGAAGAACTTTAAATCGTAACTTGGGACCAACATAAACATACTCTCAACTTTAAATCATGTTGAAAGTTAATTTATAGGAAAATGGATGCTTTTTGTTTGCCACACCAATGAACATATGGAAGAAGAAGAAATTGGATTTATACCCCACTCTTCACTCAGAGTGGCTTACAAACTCCTTTCCCTTCCCCTCCCCACAACACACACCCCGTGAGGTAGGTGAAGCTGAGAGAGGCTCTGCTCTTTTCAAGAACACCTCTGATGGAACTATGGCTTGCCCAAGGTCATCTAGCAGCTGCGAGTGGAGGAGTGGGGAATCAAACCCGATTCTCCCAGATTAGAGTCCGCACACTTAATCACTACACCAAACTGGCTCTACCACATGGGTAGTGACCAACAGGAGACCCAGTAATTCTCTGAGACGGACATACATCTGCGCGGACCAAGGTGCTGTGAAAATCATTGGTCTTTCTGAAGCCTATAAACAGTTTTTCTTGACATCCTGGAATGGCACTAACAATATGCCAGTGTTCAAGAATGATTTTTTAAATGGAATAAGTGAGGGGCGTATAATCTAAAGCACAGTGGATATTGGTTCTATGTAAGCCACTACAATCTCCAGTCTTAAAGAGATCCACCCACTCCCCATTCCGCGCTCTTTAAAGAGGCATTAGCTATTAAATGGACTGGATAGCCTCTAGCTAGAACTGTCTGGAGAGCTTGTTGGACTCTTCCTCATAGTGGTCTACCAGAGTGGAATTCCTTTTGATATGTAAATACTTTGCACAGCTTTGGCTAGTATTTTGCTCTTTGCTGTGTGACCTTTTCCTGTTCTTTTGCTTCTATTACATAGGGTTACCAGATGTCCACTTTTTAGAAGTCATGTCCTCTTTTTTTTGGTGTCCGTCCTCTTTTGGGCTCTTTTTAAAAAAACTGATGAAAATGTCCCTGTGACGCCCCCTTATTTGGGGACGCCTGGTTTCACTTTAAAGTGTTCTTTTTCTTTTGTTCAACTGGGTAGGTTAGGCTGCCACCAGGAAATTTTAGGCTTTCCAAACCTTTATACTTTCTTTTTGGCTATCACTGGATAGGTAGGTCGAGTTTTTAAGTCTCATGAGGGTCTATGTGTTTCCTGAGAAATTATTTCTTTCAGAGCTGGCAGACTTAAATAAAAGAAGATTTATTGAAACAGTTCATAAATAAAAGGGTATAACAATGTAACCAGTAATGTGAATATTTTCAACCATTGCTTAGTGTCACACACAAGATCAGCTCCCTTTCTGTCAGGGAATTTTTCAGGTAACTTTGTAACTTTAACTCAAGGTCTTATAAGTTCACTGTTACTCTCCAGTTTAACAGGACATACAGCCTTTCTTATATTTTGGTCTTCAATTAAGCTTTCATTTACTTTTTCTTATTCTAACTTCCTTCATACACAGAACTAACTGAACTTTTATCTGCTTCTCTCACAGACCTCAGAAAAGAACTCACTAACTGTTCCACTATCTTCCATCAACTGACTATATCAACTGTCTAAACTGTAACTGTTACTCTTGACAGACATACATTTTCATCCACTCAAAAACACTTCCAAAACCCCTCCCCCTCTCTGTCAACCACCAATCACACCACACTTGTCTCTTCAAGCACTCTAGTCTATCACACAGCCATGCAACCAAACTTTTAAAGAGACATACACACATATAAAACAAGGAATCGTTACAGTCCCCTTTTTGGATTGGAAGGTTAGGAATATGCCCAGTTAGTGGCAATTATCCCAGCTTAAATAGTAGAAGTTTTTTAAATGAGATTTGCCATAGCAATCACTTGTTTGAAGTAGTCAGTCAGGAAATATGACCTCTTTTGCTTTTAAAAATATGGTAACCCTACTATTACATGAACTTGATAAACTTGTGGTTTCTGATAATAGACTGATATATAGGAATGCTCTTTTGCACCTTGTTTTGACCCCTTCTGCAAAACCTTCATCCTAATGAGTTTTTCTCCCAGGGCCTTTCCTCACATACCATTTCATTTTATTTGTTAAAAGCATTTTTCCCAGCCTCTCCTAGCTTCCTAACATAATATTTAAAAATAATGCAATTCAATACTTATGGAGAATTAAAGTCCTTGTAATGATGTAATAATGATAAATGTATTAATAGTAATAATACTGGGAGTGAGGAGGAAGCAGTAATCCAGTCGAAGTATATCCCAACCACATTTTTTCATGATACTTCTACAAGAAAAACATGACACTTTGTTCACATTTAATGGATTAGAATAGAGAGTGGGGAGATTGCTGTGATGAGATAACTAATATTTTTTGCCTGTTTCAAAAAAATAAAATCTGATTAAATATGCTGTCCAACATAGAGTGGGAGAACACAAACACAAAGTAATAAATTAAACCTAAACAAAACAGTGAATCAATTCTGGGGAAGAGGACTCTTGCTTATTGTAACTACTTAAAAGCGTTTAATATGACTGTTTCTGCCCAAGTGTTATATAGCACTGGGAACACAAAGCTTCCCGAATAAGCAGACGAAAGATACATAAAATGATGCAAGAATGTAAAGTGAGCACTGATGTTGCTGATGATTCATTGTGTCACAAAAATATCCAGCTGCTGCTTATAGCACTTGTACAATCAAGATCTACCCAGCAATTTTAATACGAATGAATGGGCTATCTGGAAAAAGCAATGCATTTTCTTTGTGCTAAATATTGCAGTCTGAATGGTCAGAAAATGCAACAAAAGTACCACCTGGATAGAAGATAGGAAAGTAATCATCAAGAAATAAGGAGCAAAACTCATACAGCAATACACCAAGTGCACAGAAAGGTTGTAAGAAATTGCCTAAAAATTATATTAGAGTTCTAAAGAGACTATGGTATTGAAGATTTCCCATAATTCAAAAGGCCTTTTGAAAAAAGCTTCCTAAGTTCACTGTATCTCAGGCCCCCAGAGAGCATATAGTTACAAAAAGATTTATCCTCTGAACAGCACATATGATACCACTTCAATTTAAAGCAAACACTAACCAAAACATAATTTTTGTGGCCATTCTTTGGGATTTAAAGGGCTATGCGGAACTTCCCAACTTCTTATTCCACTCCCCCCAACCCAGTCTTATCACTCCAAAAACCTAGGAATAGAAGAATGACATGGCAAGAAGAGTTGCACTCACTGTTCTAGAGGAAACTGGGCAAGTCTTAGTGCCTGGGCATATTCAGAGCTCTCATTGGATATTGACAATTTTTTTGTAAAGAGAAAATAACAAAACCCTTAAACCTTGTAATGTTGTATACCTTGTACAATGGCCTGCCTAAAGTCAGGAGAGCTTCCACAGCTTTGTCATTCTGTGTGAAACAGAGTAGTTCAGGAAGGCCTTCCTATAAACGTAATAGGGACATACTGTAACATATTGTTTCTGGAAAGTTTTATAAAGGGAATGGGACCGTGTTCTATACCACTATACATAGACCATATTATCTGTCTGCGGCATGTATTATCCTGTTGTCACTTCACTGTTTTCTACTGATCTTCTGAAATAATGCAATTTTTCTGCATTCTATCTATACTCTGTATCATGTCTCGTAAACTGTGCTTGTTCAGATTTCTGTAATCCTAGTCATAGTACATTGCTTATTAGATGTTTTATCATATTGATTGTATTGATTTATACTAGGGTCGCCAGGTCCTACCTTGTTGCCAGTATGGGGATTGGGGGGGGCGTTCCTGGAGCGGGTGGGGCAACACAGACTTGAAATAGGAGCAGAATGCCACAGAAGTAATTATAGAAGTCTTCCATTTATGTAGTCTTTAAGTGTGTATACAGTGAGGATTCTTTGATAAAGATAAAGAAACGGGCTGAAAGTAAACCAGGACCCCATCAGAATCTTTCACAAGATGTAGAGTAAAAAAATATGCTGTTGTTTATGTATGACTACTGGTTATTGTAAGAAATAGACAATGTTGTATGTTGTAATACTTGTACTGATACAAATAACAAGGAACATATAAGTTACATTGAGCACCATTGTATTATTCATAAGTAACTTTAAGAAGAGTCTGTGTTTATTGGTTGTCACCTCACGGCATATATTGTGTTTGTATTGGGGTAACACAATGACATCAACCAGAAGTGAAGTCATTGTGTTGGCAATGTTGCACGGTGAAGCTTTGGTTTGAGACAGCAAAAGACTATGGTTTGAGGGCAAATTTACCATAGAGTTTTACCCTCAAACCAGAGCATTCCCCGCAATATTGCTGACGTGTTGACGTCACTTCTGGGTAATGTCACCACATCAGGGACGTCATGTGGGGATGTGTGTCCCACTCCGGGGGTCGCGGGCCAGGAAGACCACCCCCCTGGGGCCCCCACAGAACCGGCGAAGCCCCCACAACTCACCTCACTGTGGGAGACGGCACACGGCGATCCCGCCTGGGAGAAGGGGGAGGCGAATCCTCCGTCGATGTTCCAGGCCGGACAAGCATGGGAACGAGCACGGGGACCCTGGAGCAGCCGGCAAGCAGAGGAGCGGAGCAGTGGCAGGGAGCCTAACGAGCCAGGAATGGATGCCCGAAGCCCGAACCAAGACGAGGCCGCCGGATGGTGGTGGCGGTGCGGCCCCAGGGCCGGCAGAGTCGCCAGCAGCGACAGCACAGCTTCCCCGGAAACGCCCGACCGGCATCTCCGGTTATGAAGAGGGGCGTGGTCTGGGACGGGGAGGAGAGGAGCGGTCCCGGGAGTGGGGCGGAAGGATAAAAGGGAGAGGAACAAGAGGGGCCTGGGAGGAAACGTACGGAGGAGAACCGGAGGAGCAGAGAGAAAGCAAGGACGGAGAGAGAGAGAGGGAAGCCCAGCAGAAGTTCTCCCCGTATGGACAGAGGGACACTCGGGGTGAAGTTTAACCCTGTCCCCTGTCAGTCTGAGGCCTCTTAACTCCCTCCCCTTTTGATTCTGCCAACACCTGGTATGACCACCTCGCCTGGAGCCCAGCCAAGTCACCCGACGCCACAGCCACTGGGGGCTCTTCACCGGAGGTCCAGGAGTGGCACGACAGGCTGACAAACAGAACATTCACTATGCTACTGCTCCCTATCAAAACCTGCCTTTCCTTCACTAGACCAAGTCCCTGCGTAGGAGGGGGAGGGGGAGAGTATTAGAAACCACTATGGAGGTTGGGTCGGCAGGGTCGCTAAGGCATTACTGCTGGGGCAGGCTTCCTGATGGCTTTTCTGTTGCAGCAGAAAAGAGCAAGGGGCCAGGAGCACCTTCAAGACTAACAAAATATGGGTCAGCGCAGGGGTCATTTCCTGCAGGAGCGCACAGGAGTGGAGCTCCGGCAGTACCGACTGGATCTTAGGAAAAACTTTTTAACAGTCAGTTGTGCAACAATGACTCAGCTACCTAGGGAGGTGGTGAGCTCCCCCTCCCTAGCAGACTTCAAGCAGTGGCTGGACAAACACTTGTCAGGGATACTCTAGGCAGGGCCGGCCCCAGCTTATTTTGCACCCTAGGCAAGGAACCCTTGTGCCCCCCCCAAGCGCTCACCAATTTTCAAAAATAAATGCATTCTAGGAAGAATGAAAAACACAAATAATCAAGGAACTCCCAGAGTACGGGGCCGGGTGCAGTTTGGCACCCCTAAGGGCCAGCCCACTCTAGGCGATCGCCTAGTTTGCCTAGTGAGTGAGCCGGCCCTGACTCTAGGCTGATCCTGAATTGAGCAGGGGGTTGGACGAGATGGCCTGTATGGCCCCTTCCAACTCTGTGATTCTAGTCCAACCCCCTACACAATGCAGGAAATGCATTTTTAACTATCTCACTTCTTCAGGCTAATGACAAATTGTGTGTGTGCTGTATGCATATTTAGTTTCAATCAGCCAAACCATACCTCCCCCACTGCTACGCAGCCTTGATCTGAACTGGGGGACGCATATGCAACTGACTGCAAAAAAATGCTGAGATCTAATCACAACTATATGACGGACTGATGTTCTGCAATCTTCTCTAAAGGGAAGGAGGTCATGCTACCTCGTTCTCCTTAGTTCTTCTGCACTTAGCAATATCACAGAATAAAGAGAGTTCTTGGAGAAGATCCGTCACTTAACACAGCTTCTAAATATGAATTCGGAAACTATTGCGTCCATCACCGCTACCTCTTCTGAAATGAATGATAACTTTACTGGATCATTATGGCCTCAGGCAGAAGGGCTCTTCCCTGTGATGCTGGAGCCATGGTTCCAGCAACCCCTTCCAACAGTGGCTGGCACAGGTCAGCAAAATATGCACAAGGCAGCAGCCGTCTCCGCAATTGTCCTGTGACTCCTCAGACTCCAAAAGCACCACTGGCCGCAAACGACTCCCCCAATCACCATCGGCATATTTTTGAGCCAACAACAATCCATAACGAAAGATCAAGGTGGGCAGCCATGTTGTTCTGAAGCAGTGCAACAGATGTAGAGTCCAGCGGCACCTTTAAGACCAACAAGGTTTCACTCAAGGCGTGAGCTTTCGTGTGCAAAGCGCTTTGCACACAAAAGCTCACACCTTGGCTGCGGTCACACACACACACACAATAATCCACTTTCAATGCACTTTCCAACTGGATTCTGCTAGTTCATGCAGCCCTTGAATAAAACTTTGTTGATCGTAAAGGTGCCCACTGGACTCTAACTTTGTCCAACAAGCTATAACATCAGCTTCCCGTCACAATCAATGTTCCCTCTAAGCTGTGGAGTCCTGTGAGCAAAGATTCCACTTCGTCAGCTACTGGCATTAGAATTGTGAGCAAGTTATTTGGCTACTGCATAAATTAGTTTGCTCTGGAGCCATTCTTTTTGCGCTAAGACAAAAACGTTTGAGCCGGAGGCTAAAAAACTGTGAGCCAGCTTGCACTAACTCAGCTTAGAGGGAACACTGGTCACAATATTCATTATCTATTACTTTCTGGCAATGTTCAGACTGCTAGCAAGACTCCAAGATCCAGCTTCCTTCTACGCAGTGTCTTTTCTTTCTTACTACCACCAGGGTTGCCAGCTTCCAGGTGGGGCCTGGAGATCTCCTGTCATTACAGCTCATCTTTAGATTACAGAGATCAGTTCCCCTGGAGAAAATAACTGCTTTGGAGGGTGAAGTCTATGGCATTCCACCCCATTGAGCTACCCTCCCAACCCCAGACTCTGCTCATCCTGGGCTTAACCTCTCAAAATCTCCAGGAATTTTCCAGCCCAGAGCTGGCAACCCTACGCCAATCTCAGCCTCATCTTCTCCATGCACCTGGTTCATCTGATCCTACCTTTATTTTGCAACCAACTCATAATTTGATTTTAGGACATAAATACCATAGCTACCTTTCTGATACCTCCAAAGGAATTCAAAAACCAGGGGAACCCCTGCCCAGACTGGCAACCCTAATTTACACCGTGTAATCTACTTTGCGTTTTAGTGAGAAAAATGGACTATATAATAAATAAATAACAAACTTTTCTGAACAGTCAACAGTATTAAAAAAGGATACATAAATGGAAGTTGCCATGGATTGAAACTAGATTTTACATATACAAAGCATGTGCTCTATCACAGAGTGTCCCCACCTGGTTTGTACTCAGAAGGGGGAGCAAGGAACTGGAATCTATAAATGGATGTCTGTGACGGACTGCACTTTTAAAAAACTTAAAGTGCTATAAGTGCTTATAAGTGCTATACAAAGAGCTGAAAGACTGGGAGGGGTTAATTCACAGAAACAGAGGGCCATGAGTGACAGGCTGCTCCAAGCAGTCTGATTAGTTAGCATCAGCTGAGTAGAGAAAGACTTGAGAGAGCTGCAAGCTGAGGAGTCAGATTTCTACCTTGACTGAGTTGAGTACTGACAGTCTGATTTCAGCCCTAGCTGAGAAGAGTCGAGTACGGACAGTTTCAGAATTCAGCCTTAGCCGACAGAGCAAGGAAATTTTGGAAGTAGGCAAAGACTCCTATTCAGGCCAAGGAAAGGGGATAGATCTTCTAGAAAGAGAAGAAAATTCCCTACCCAGTCAAACAGGGAGTTAGCTCTGAAGAGAGCAGAGATCCCTGGTCTGGTCTGGTTAGAAACTGCTTCTAGAAACCTTAAGAATCAGTTAAAAATGCAAGATGAGTACTAGTGTACTAGATGAGTACTAGTATACCCTAGTGTACTAGGGTCTGGGTACAGGAAAGTGTGTACCAGAGTCAGACAATACTCAAATAAAGTGTACTGGAGTGTTAGGAAAAATACTGAATAGCTTAGGAAACTCTCATTAACCTGAAACATAAGAACTAAAGTCTGTGCATGTACTGGTTTTACCTCAGAAATTTAAACTCCTGATTTCACCAGACCTTTCTCCTTTATGTTAAATAAAATATTTTGTTATTTTTGAATTTCAAAACACCTCGAGTGCCACCGAAGTTTGTTTAAGTTAAGTGGGCTCCTGATCCTTCCCTCAGGTTCCTGGGCTGACCGACAGCCAAAATATCAGACTCGGACAGGGTGGGACAGCCAGAGTTCTTCAGCAAAGAAGTAAACACATTACTAGGTTGGCCCAGTCAGTAATGGGAAAGAAAAACAGAAGGAAAATCTTGCTTCTAAGTGAGAGAAGTGGCCAGGGTCGCCATAACTTCCTACTAAAAAAAGGCACCAAAATGAACACACTGAATTATACCTTTTCTGTGAGTTGGCAATTAATTGGTTATTTTAGTGATTAAAAATTTATTCGAATCTTTACTTTGTCTCCTAAGACTCAGAACAGTTAATACTTGGAAACGTGTTATTGTGAAATTACTTCCTCTCAGCAAAATCCAGATTTTGATTTCCAACCTCATGTTACTTCACCTTGCCTTTTCTCCTGCCTTACATCTCTTGTAGACTTCTGCATGCATGTGTTCAGTATGCCATACTAACTTGTCAGCCTAAATATCTGTGCTGGTATAACTGATTAGTATTCAGTTATGTTCCATTCAATCTAAAAAAACCTCTTCAGGTTTCTTTCAGCATTAAAGAGAAAAATCCACTGATTATCCATAGGAGAACACCAGCTAACAAAAGTCCCATCTTTCTCTTTATTCCCAACCATCCTCTGGCCTTTAGTGTCTTTACAGGCAACAATCATTCTTCTAGTCTCAATGGCATACCTAGGACATCCACTTTTTATAGCCACTCTAGAAATTATATTATGGTATACTTGAGTCTGCTCTCTGAAGCTGTCATTCTCTAAGAGAACCAATCTCTGTAGTCTGGGAATAAGTTGTAATTACAGGAGAACTCCAGGACCTACCTGGAGGTTCGTAACGCTAGTTACAATCATTCAGTTGGTTACCTGAGCCCCTCCATATTCATGTACATGTACATGTACCTCTTCTATCAGTCCCCTCATCCACAGGTGTCAGATTAGGCTATGGAAGATGTAATTTTAAATCCCCACTCTGCTGTGAAGGTTGCTTGGTGGCCTTCGGCCAGTTAGTCTCTGTACTTCACAGGGTTGTTGTGGGGATAAAATGGATTAGGAGAGATTGATGTAGTGTCCTGAGCTCCTTGGAGAAAATGTAGAATAAAAATGTGACAAATAAAAATGTAATGAATGTAATAAATAAAATAATAAATAACATATGCTGCCTCTATAAGTACACCAATTGTACACTGGCCTTAATTGAAAGAATGGTGTATACATTACAATGAGCTGGTACACTTCAATCAGCTAGTCTTGCCTATTTATATTACTCCTCCAGGGAAATGGGAAGAAGAGCTTTGGATTGCTCAAGACCACTCAATGACCACACAACGTAAGTAAACCCAGACTGCCCAAACCCAAATCCATTATTTTCTGTAATAGTAATCCTACCATGGTCCCTTCAAAATAAAATGTTGAGATATAATTATGCTATTTAGGATGTTACAGCATAAAACTCCATGGCCAACTGAACCCAATATATCACTTAGAGTATTAACACAAGTGGAAATGTGATACAATCACAGATTTTCATAAAGAAACACATTGTGTGTGTGTGTTAAGTGTCCTACATCAGTTCACACAGTGAGGACATGTTAGTAAAGTGAGGATGTGTCAGTACAGTGCCTAGTTTTTGTCAATGAGGTGCTGGGATTTGGAAAGTACACCTGCTTGCTCAGGAAGCCTGCTCAATTCCAGATGTAAAGGAGATGGTGATTGCTCAATGTGAGATATGCTAAAAATGGCTTTGTAGCACAGGGATCTTAAGAGTATATGGTGAACTGAGAAAAGTCCTGCTTCAAATCCATGAACACAGTATAGGGGTTTTAGGCAAACCACTGCCTTCTCTCAGACTCACTTCCATCTAGAAAACAGGGTTAAAATACTGGCCTACTTTACAGAGCTGTGGCAAAGGAAAACAAGATGATACAGTACTTGTTCACTGTTGGGCATAGCCATTTTCATCTCTAAAACAACATTCAAGGTGCACCTTGTCTTGCTAATTTGCTCCTCCCCCATAACCCGTGGCACCACCCCCTGGAAGGTGGAAACACAAAACGGGAAGACCGGCAGGAAGCTGCTACTGATAGCAAACTGATGGGTGGTTATAGCATAGTCCAGGCCTTGAACCACTTTGTGATATCCTCAGTCATGCCAAAACTTTAATGTGGCACTGGGTTACTTACTGTACCCACTTTCCATTCTGATTGCTGTTAGTATAAATAGACCAACAGGATCAGCAAGGGAGCAGCAGCGATGGTAGTGGGTAAACTTGCCATTGGTATGCCAAACCCCAGCAGGACAGTTGTGCAGCACTACACTGATTTCAGGGAGTACTTCCTGTTGTTGGAAGGGCCTGAGATTTGGAAAGTTTTACAACATGCTCCTAACTGTGCTTACTCAAGAGTAAATTCAGTAGTGCACTTTAGGCTTGTATCCTTAGCCTTCCATTACCACCTCAGCCAAAGCCGGCTAGAAGAAGTCTTCTGTAACTTGAAACCATCCCACTTTAACAGGCTACCATCATGCTTATTTTATACATGGAAAACTGCAGGTGGAAGAGAAATTCCCACATAAATCCATGAAATGTGCCTTCAACCCGGTTCTCACAGACCCAACAAGTTCTACTCTCTCACAGTGCATGTTTTATTATTGTTTAGATTTCTTTTACCCCACCAGCAGGTTGTAATCCCCTTAAGCCTTTTGAATCTTCAGAAAAAATACTCGTAAATTAACAAAAAAACCCACTCGCGTCCCTCCGCAACCCGCGACTACAGCCAAACGTAAACCCAACCCCCTCCGGCCGCCACCCTGCATTGTTCTTGCTGCCTCGGCAGGCTACTGCGCGGCTCTGTCTGTCCGCTCCGTTCAAACTAAAACGCCCTCAACTGCTAATTTCTCCTCGCACAGAGAAAAGCTTTGCTAGGCGCGGGCACCACGCGCTCGGCCCCTTTCGGGGCGCGCACTCGCCGGTTGTTGACCCGACACGCACGCACTCTGTGTGTGTGTCTCTCTCTCTCGCTCGCGCGCAAGGAAGGGGTGGGTGAGGAGGAGGAGGTGAGTGGCGTTTGTGACGAGCTCCTGGTGGAACGGCTGAGCGGTCACGCGCACGGAACGGTGTGTGTCTCGCTCACTGTGAGAAAAGGCGGGGAGGGAGGCAAGGAAAGGAGACAACCGGGGCGGGGAGGCAGGCGGGCGGGCGGCGGCCGCGGCGTTCTGTGAGGCGAAGGAGAGACGCTGCCGAGCAGGAAGCGCTGCCACCGAGCCAGGAGCCAGCCAGTGTCTGCCCAAGAGCGAAGAGGGCAGAGTCTGCGCTGGTGAAAGAGAAGGGTTTTGTACGGGCGAGGGGCGGCACCAGAGGACTGACCTCTTCCAAACTCCCCAGCCCCGCGTTTTACAACCCACCGGGAACTCCGCGTAGAAGCCGCGCGGCCCGCCGCGGCCCTCCCGGCGTGTGGGTGGCTTCGAGAGGGCTGCTGAGGAGGATGTCGGGCGGTAGTGGCGGCAGCCGGGAAGAGGAGCGGCGCAAGCTGGCCGACATTATCAACCACTGGAACGCGAACCGGCTGGACCTGTTCGAGATCAGCCCCCCCACTGAGGTGAGCCATTGAGAAATAAGAGATGGCCCCTTCCTTTCTTTCGGGGTGGGGGGTGGGGGGGGAGCTGAGAGGTGATACCACCCGACCTCTCATGCTCCTCCCCCCCGAGAGTGCACATACCTCGTCCATCTACGCCCCCCCCCTTCCTCCTCCTCTTCCTCATGGAGGTGAGGCCGCCGGCGGCTGCGCTTCCTACCAGCGCCTCCATCCTCGCCGACCAGAGACTCCGCCCCTTCCCGAGGTGAGAGACCCATCAGCTCCAGTATGGCACACCCCCACCACCGCTTCCCAGGAAGAAGGTCCCTTTCTCCCTGTCGCCGTCGTTCGGGGAGGCGAGATAACCGGCACCCGCTAAACTCCTCTCTCCATTTGGATGAAGGAAGGCCGACTTCCACCGTCCTTCCCTTGTTCTTAGTGGGGAAATAATCCCCACCAGTACCTGTGTATACCCCTCCTCCTCGCCCTTTCCATTGTCGCCGTTTCTGTCCTGGTCCCGTAGATGAGGGTTTCTCGCCCTTTCCTGCCTACCACTCACTATTGAGTTGTTCCCGGTTCTTACCCCCCCCCCCGTTTTCCTTTGGAGGAGACACCGTTTCCAATACAGGCCTCGCTGTCTTGCCTGCCCCGCCCCCTTGCAAATCTTCAGGTCAGCCTTGCCTTTTGATGGTGCCCTGGTATTCTCTGAACCCTTCTCTGCATCCTACAAGAACCAACTGGTGGTCCCCAACGTAACCCCCCTCCTTTCCAAGGGCTCCTCTGATTCAGTAGAGTGTGTACAGAAACAGTGACAGCTCCCCAGTAATTAAAATTTTGGTATTTTGTTCAGGAGAGAAAACCCAGGGTTTAGTTCCATAGAATTTACAGCAATAAGCGTTATAATATTTTAAAGGGATTCTTTGTTTTGTGTGATGTTTTTCTACTTTGTAGTTGGAGGTTGAAAAAAGTACTTCTGAGCATCTGGTAATAGGTGTGTGAGACTTCTGAGATCTGGGGTGGGACCTTTTCATAGATTAGGAAAGGGGAATCCAGGTGGTTTTTGTAATAGTTGTTTGACGGTGGAAGATAAAATTTGCAAAAGTGTTACACTGCCTGAAAATAACTTTCTTGAAATGACGAATAAAATGAGTAGTGGAATGGATGGCTAAAAGAGAAGGGATTGTTGCATTCATAGGATGTAACAAAAACCTGACAGAATGAATGATTACAGAAACTCTGAACACGCCAGTATTTTATTAAAGTAAATATTATGATCAAGTTTCACTGTCTTGAAAACTGACAAGCTGTACTGGCAAAATATAGTGGGTAATTTCTTCTTAATAGTTTTCTCAAAAAAGGAACAATCAGGTCACGCCCCATTACTGTGTGTCATTCTTTTTGGCTGGTCAGTGTGTATGTGTGAGTCAGTATGAAAGGTGTGGGTGAAGTATTAATAGGCAGTTCTTTCTGTTGCGGTCAAAACAGGATTGTACTCTCTTTATTGGGTGAAGGCTGATCATGTGCCTGTTCTCATGGAAGAGAAGGAAATTTACACTTGCTTTTGGCTCTGTTCTTCAGTTGCTAACAAAAGCCCAGTGATTAATAATGTATTTGTTTTCTTTAGCTTTAAATGGGCAACATCAAGACAAAATGATTCTGAAAACATTTTGAGCTGACTTAGGTTTGAGGGAAGGAAATGTCTTTGGGGAAAGGGCCAGTGGTAGATCATCTGTGTGGCATGCAGATGGTCCTGGGTTCAATATTGGCATTTCCAGTTAAAAGATCTCAGATAACAGCTGCGGGGGTGAAAGACTTTTATCTGCTCCAGTGGCTGTAGAGCTGCTGCCAGTCAACACAGAAAACATTCAGTTAGATGGACAAAAGTTATAAAGCAGTTTCATATTTTTATGTTCTCATTCTCATGACTTTTATGTAGTATTTGAGTTTGTAATGGATGAACTCTTGTACAGGTAGTCACTGAGAGAGACCATCTTTTCAGTAACTATTAGCATGAATACAGTTAGCCTTTCTTAATTTTGGACAGCAGTAGTTTGCCAGTTCAGATTTTCATTCACACAGGATCATTGGGTTCATAAAAACATTGGTGTGTAATTTTACATCAGTATTTTTCTTTGGCCTCCCTTCTGATTTTATGACAGGTTAGGTTTGTGCAGTCATTATGTTAGCAGCTGCCAACTAAGACTTGAAAATCTAGTTGTCTTATGTCACCTGTGCAATATATCATGATACCTTCTTCTATGAAGAAAAAATTTCCCAACGTGATAAGACTGGGGCAACTGGAATTGCTTGTTGAAAAATATGTGGCAAGTTGTACTGTGGAACATTGTTCAGTTTTTTAAAATATGTATGTTGGTGTATAATGATAAAAATCTGCATTTGTGATTTTCAGGTTGCTAGAATGTAATGCCATCATTTATCGTAAGGATGCGTAATTTAATTTTGTCTTTAATGCACTGTAACAATTCTATATAGCTTCTTTTTGTCGTACTTCTATGTTTGTAGTACTCTCTCTCTCTCACGCATACTTCATTTTGGGGCTAGCAGCGTTAATGGGGATTCTATGGGATGCCTAGTGGTGGAGTTAAGAGTGTTGCTTTGTTTATTTATTTATTTATTTCATTCGACTTATTATACCGCCCTGACCCCAAGGGGGGTCTCTGGGCAGTTTACATAGGGGGTTCTAAGAACGGTTGCTTCCCTAACTAGGGCCACATGGTGTAGGGACTCTTGTTCTGTGGATTCTTGTACCATTTTCTGTTACGTTTTGCTTTGTCAGTGGCACAGTAGCAGGACATAGAAGCGCTGTTGTTGAAATGGTGACTGGGCCATTCCCTGTCAGTGTCTTACAGTGGCTGTGCCATCTCTTTGGCTGTGTTATGAGGGAACATCTCAATAACTGTAGCAACCAGATCCCTTGTTGTCTGTCCTCCCTGGTATCTGATGAAGGACATTTTGAACCATCACAAACTTATACTTTGAAAATATTGGTCTCTAATGTGCTACTGAACTGGAATTTAGCTCCTCTGCTGTAGACCAACACTGCTACCCCCCTGAAACTATCTCCTCCCTTTAAGTTTCATACATTATGTACCTTGGTACAGTAATGTCAATCTTCCAGAAAATTTGAAGCCATGGAGGGCAAAGTGTTTTTTTCTGATTCCCTTTGTAAACATTTTGAGAAATATACAGTATATATTTATCACTGAACCTACACTTTTTATTCTGTTCCTTTAAGAACATAAAGTGCATCATGGTAGTAAAATGTATATGTATAAATCCTATATTCAAACAAAAATTGAAAAAATACTTAATAGTAGAGAGAGGAGAGAAAGCTATATACGTCTACATCCTTTGCTGCCTGGATACATACATCTTAGGTTTTCTACCTGAGGCTTTCTCCCCTAAGGTTTTGTTACTCATAACAACATACATTTTGTAGTTTCTCTCTCCTGCCTCCTTCTGGCTGTGATGAGGAAGGCCCTGGGCTGGAAATGGAGGGGGCATCAGCTGTGGTGGAGGAGCTGTTGGCTGTTGCTGTGGAAGCCCCACAGGGCAGGTCACCACCACCTTGGAAGATCAAGCACTGCCTGTCCCATCCTGACCGATGGCTGGAAGAGTCTGGCCATGCATAAACTAGCTAGGGCATGGCTGGCTAGTAGTCATTGTTGCCATGGTACAAGATGGCATCCTGCTCAGTTTACAGCAGAGGTTAGGCACATGGATTGGGGAGGGGCCCTGTTTGCAGCAGCAGGTGCATTTCCTGGGATGGGTCTTAAAGGGGGTAGCCTGAAAGAGCCTTAGGCTGGACTAGGGTAGAGAGGGTGGTTGAGGAGATTGGCGTAACATCCTGGCTCGGGAAACTGGGGCAACTATGTTACAAAGAAGGTTTATCTTGAAGTAAAGGAAGCAGCTCAAAATGCTTGCGTCTCATGTGTTTTCCTGAGCAGGTGGACCTGCATTGTGCACAGTGGAGAAATGCCAACCTCCCTGCTGCTTGTGACCATAAGTGCTCAAACAGACTTTCTTTATACTCCAGTAAGGCAAGGCAATTAGCTGCTTGTTTCCTTGTAGTAGGGTGTCATTGTGTTAGTCCTTTAAGGAGAGAGGTAAAAAGGTTTACCATTGGGCGGGGGCAGATTAAGAGGACAGCAGATTCAGATTACTGATTTCAAGTCCATCTTCGCCACACTACATCAAAGTTTCCCGGTAAAAGGCAAGTACCAGTCCACAGGCAAAGAGTGGACCCTGTATGTTCCTTACAATTTTCAAGATTTATTTTCATTAATTACACTCTTAGGTTGCATTTCCTGCAAGAAGCTTGGGGGCAGTGTACATTATTCTTCAGTCTTCCACTTCACCTCACAGTATTGTTGTGAGGACAGGAGAATGAGACTGGCCAGAGGTTACCAAATGAACATGACAGCATGCCATAAGTTTAGAGATGCATTTAGGCTTTGCGTGTTGCGTATGTTCACAATATAGACAGGAATGATCATTATCTAATGTTGCAGATTTTCTTGCATAAGAATCTTCATACTGCACAGATCTTGGACAGTATTTTGAATGAGTGAAATCTTGTGTTACTTTTTTTAGCTTGTCCTGAGAGAGAGGATATTTCATGAGGGTTCTCCCCCCTAATATACCCCCAAGTTTACAACTTTTCAATTGGAAAAATGAAGAAATAAAGTTGTTTGCTTTGACTTTGCTGTTATTCCCTACATATTTGTACCTCTCTGACATTCCCTACATATTTGTACCTCTGTCACAGTTGTCAGGTGTTCAGTCAGGTAAGTGCAGCACTGCTAAAACGTGTCTTGGGGAGGACAAATGTTTTCAAGATAACAAGTGATCTTAGTCTGTAGGAAGTAAAGTGAGTGCATTTTTCTTCTAAATTAGTAAAATTTAGCACTGCCCAATGAAATACACGGGGAGTAGGTGCCGGATAGATGAACTAAAGTAATTCTTTATATATCATGTAATTAACTGGTGGAGCTTCCTGAAACTCTGTGTTGTGATGGTTGCTACCTAAGATGGCATTAAAAGGGAGTTAGACGAATTCATGGAGGACAGGTCCCTTGCTAGCTGTTAGTCATAATGGCTGAATGGGTCTTTGATGTGAAGAACTCAGAGCAGTGTACATAATTATCCCTTCCCAGTTTTAAAGTTCTCCAGAACTTTTTATTAGGTTGAATTTAAAAAAAAATTTCCCCGGCTTTTGATTTTGGTAACTCATCTTCATCCTGAATAAAACATGCTGCAGACTTGAATAGATTAGATGGTGCTGGGTGGAGTGGCAAACTTCAGTTGAAAATACAATAACCACTGGTTTGATCAAATGTCTCTGTAGCATCAGTGGAATGCATGGGTTCTCTGAAAAGCCAGAAGCAGGGGAAAACATGGTAATCATATTAACAAAATTAAATAAATTTAGCTGATGTGCTAGGTAAACAGTCAGTGAAGTTCAAATTGGCTAATATATCAAATGGTGGGAAGGAGAAACCTCAAAAATAGTCTCCTCCCAGGACTACCATGTTTTACCTCTGCTTTTGAAGGGATACGTTTGTTCCATTTGGTGCTGAAGAAACATTTGATCAGCTGTTGGCTTTTTATTATTTGTTTACTGATTAAAATGGTTATATCTCACCAAGGTGGCCTACAAATCCTCATATAAAAACCATAATTTAAAACATATGAAATAAAACCCCTGATAAGTCCTCCTCCCAAAGGGGTATGCATAAAAAGCATACTGCATAGAATGAAGAAAACAGGCATTAAATCATGTCTGAAACACCTCCCCCTTCTTTTGTGTCTGTTATATCTAGCTTCATGAAAGTTCTGGAGACTTAAAAAAAGTTTGTACACCATGTTGGGTTTTGTTCCTAACAAAAGGTATAACATAGTTTTTGGATTTTTCCTTGGGCTAAATAGTTACCTGCAATCTCTGTCAGTGAAATACACTGTCAAATAAATACAGTATTACCATAAATTCAACATGATGCAACTAAAGGTTAGCTGGAGAGAAATGGTTTTGAATCCAGCCTGGTCTCTCATATCTTTGGTGGATGCTAACTGATGCACAACATTTACTTGCTCCTGTGAAAGAAATACATGATCGGTCAAGAAAAGAATACTAGTACTACTATCTGGTATGTTAGATTGTTCTCGTTTGTGTTGGATCATGCTTTGAAAAGGGGTGGTTGAAGTTTGTTCCTTATTCATCATTATCTTATGCCAAATGGAAGGGTATAAGTTAAATGCAGACATTGTCTGGTTGCTTGTGCTGTAAATACTTTTTCCTGGGAGTTTAAATATTTTTTTCTTGGCTCTGGTAAGGACTGGTTCCTAATTATTTAAAGTATTGATCCACCTGTGGTGAATTACTTTTTGTGTTCTGTTCTTTTAATCTTTTTAGAGCCTTAAATTCATACAGTGTGAAATTATTAAAAACATAATTTAGATCTTCAAGAGAGAAAAAAACATACCGTACATATCCACTTATTTTTTTTAATCTTTTTTTTTTTTACAGAGGAATCAGTGCTGAAACTCACTGAAATTAAAATCTAAAAGAATATCAATTAGAAATGTTCCTCAGGGAGGGAATTCTCAACTTGGCTAGATTCTGGTGTGGTGATGAGTGAGGCAGCTGTGAAATCACTGAGTTCTGTTTGGCTTTTTTTTTTCATAATGCAAAGATGCCAAGTAATTTACTTGAAAAAAAGGGCCACAGTTAAGAACAGTTCACAGACCTCCACACTTAAGTGCCCAGAAGCTTTTCAGATGCAGGACTGATAGCTGGTAGGCAAAAGTTCATCTCTTTTTCAGATGGAAAGCAAAACCTCGTGTGCTTTACCATAAATATTAATAATTTGCAACAATAAATCATACATAATAATACACACACACACACACACTCAAAGGCACCACACCTTCTGCCTCTTTGCACACATGCTGAAAGGAACAGTAGGAAGACAAGGTGAGGGTTGCTCAGTGGTAGAGAGGGTTCTTCCATGGCTCTGAGCGTCTGACTCTTGTTTCTCACATAGATATACCTCCTTATGCTAGGTTTGATTTCCTTCTGCACATTTCTCTTGGTCTGTGGCCCCTGGCCCTAGGCTTGACACTGGTAAGATCGTAACTTTGGGATGGATCCAGTCCAAATAGCACGGATCTTCCTGGCTTCCCCTACCCCCAGCAGTCCTTTCCAACCCAGGAAAGTTTATTTCTAGGGACATGTAGCCTACATGGAGTAATAGCCACAGAAGAAGCAAAAGGAAGCATTTCCCCCCTTTCCGCTCCCTCCTGCAACTTTCCAAGCTGTGGAGTTTTTGTTCCATGTGGGTCCTGTAGCGCTGTGAACCAACTTTTCTGGGATCAAAAATTGCTGCTAGAGGGAAGGGAAAGCTGGGAAGATGGTTGACCTTTAGCACCTTCTGCTGATGAACTGCTGGATTCATCTGTGTGGCTCCCTCTGTCTCTGGGTGCTACCTCCTTCTGGATGTCCAGTAATTTTTTTTTTGGAGGGGTGTGTGTGTGTGTGTAACATTTTTAAGGGGTGTGTGTCTTAGTTTGGGTCACCTTCCTTTTGAGTAAATATGGTATTTTGCTCTTCATGTGTGATTTTAAACTTCAGCAAGAGTTCTTTTTTAATTTAAACAGTACATATTTGTTGCTTAGTAAAAAATGAATAAAGGGAGAAAAATGGATGAACAAAGGCAGAAGTATTTTGTTAGCATTCATAGGGTTTGTGTGTTCTCAACTAATAAAACTTTCAGTGAGCATTCTGATTCTTGGTACTTTGTTTTATTGCTCAGTCCTACTAAACTGCTGAATTAGGTAGTGTTCAGGCTGAACGTTCCTGATTTTGTTCATTGTTCAAGTGGTGTGCTAGTATCATGATCCTAAGCGTCTTTGTTTGGAAATAAGCATGAATTTCAGTGTTACCTTATTTTTCCCTGAGTTTTTCTGGTTGTTATTATCTATGTACATATAGACATATTTAGACTTATTTATTTCCATTATTTATTGTCCCATTATCTCATTGTGGTGAGATTCGGTGCTTTTTGTTGCTTTCTGGCTGCAGCTTCTATGATTGAATAGGTGCTTCCCCCCCGCACCCCCGTTCCCCCCCCCCCCCCCCAATGGCCACATCTCATTAATTTTACCAACAATTTCTTCCTAATAATTTATCCAACTACACTTTAAAATATAGTTAAAGCAAAATTTGTCATTTGGGCAGCCTTAAAGCTACCTTTATTAGGCATTTTGCAAAAAAATTAAACTTTTTACTAGGGACATTTTTAGTTAATATTCCTGAACATTTGATTGGGGATTGGCAGAAGTTACTGAATACCTTCATTTGGGATAGCAAGAGGCTGAGGGCTAATGTAAAAGTTATTCATAATGTCAAAGATATTAGAGGATCTGACATAGCTAATTTACTATAGAGCTTCAAGGTTGCAAACAATTTCTAAGTGTGCAGGGAAGCAAATTGATCCAAGTTTGCTTGCAATGGAGTGGAACTTTATCAAAATATCTTTGTGTGCTTTTCTATGGCTTGAGAAGTCTGAAAAGAAAGATTTCTATAGATTTGATAGCACAATTACTAGTGATCTATTATGTGTATGAGGAAAGTGCAGTAAGCATCTATCCCCTACCATTATCTTCAGCAGTCAGAGATAAAGGGTTTATCTTACATGTGAATGTGAGCATGTAGTAAATACTTATATTTATAGGTGAAGTAGTATGTCTCTCCTTATATATAATTCTGTATTCGAGTGGCAACATTCCATGCGCTCCCAAATCAGTTGGGTCCCTGAGCTGTCACTCAGAAGGTGTCCCAATCCACTGGCTGCGTTTCCAGAGTCCCGCCCACAGAAGCAGCGGCCAGCATCTCTGCCTCAGTGTTCTGGGAGCTGAGGGATGCGACAGACGCTCCTGTGGGCGGAGACTGAGGAGGCTGAAACCGAAGATGGTGCTGTGGCGGCAGTCGTCATCGGCTGCGGCCGGGAGCAGTTAGCTGGCTGAGCTGCGAACCCACAGAAGTGCTGCCCAGCTCACTATGCGGGGAGGCGAAGGACGGGCCGGACACTCCGGCGGGCGGAGGATGAGGAGGCAGAGGCCGACCATGGTGTCCCCACAGCGGGCGTTGTTGGCTGCGGCCAAGTGCAGGTGCCTGGGCGGACTGCAAGCAGATGGGGGCTGGCACCATGTGGGAGAAAGCAGCCAAGGAGGAGGGCGAAGCCACAATCTTTCTAGAACTTGTTGTATGCCTTTTATAATGGGATTTACTACTAGTAGAATTATAATGTGTATCTTTGCTTTTTTGTAACTGAATTGATGGTAATAAATTATTTTTTAAAATAAAAGATCCCACTTTATAAGTATTGATGGATGCCTCGTGATTCTTTTGAAGTTAATTGGGAGTCTATGGATCTTGTACATTTCAGGTTTTTGAACCTAAAGCCAGACTTAATAGTGATTGAATCACTTAAAGCTACAAATAAAGCATTATTTGTTCAGTTTGGTGGCAAGACAGCTATGTTTGAATCACTGGCTTGGTATGTAGAAATGTCACTAAGATATTCTTCAGAGATTATATAAGAGAAATCAAACGGGAATTCCTTGAGTTTATAAGCACGTCAACCAGTGTATCTGGAATGCTGCTGTTGGAGTACATGCTCAGTATAGGTAGATAATGGTGTGGTTTACTTTTGAAATTACGGGGTCTGTTTGGAGTGTGATGCCCTAAATCCTTGCCAGGATCTTGTTCAAAGCTTTGGTCAAAATGACCAGATGCCAACTAACTACATAAAGGAAATCTTTACTTAACATTAGATAAGGTGATCAGTAAGGCTTTCAAAACTAAACATCTTTGCTTGATCCTACGGAAGGCAATATTAACATCTTATAATGATGGAAACCATCATTAGTTTTAAGTACCTCACTCTTACTCCTTAAATCTCAGAGCAGATTATACCATGTACAAATACAGTGTATCCCTGTATTTGAGCACTGCAAACAATTTTTTAGCATGTGGATATCTATCCCAGGTTCCACTTGCCTCAGCATTTGTTAACAAAAACATTGTCTTGCTTGAAGATAAATTCAGATGGGTAGCTGTGTTGGTCTGAAGCAATAGAACAGAGTTTTAGTCCAGTGCCATCTTTAAGACCAACAAAGTTTAATTCTGGGTATAAGCTTTTGTGTGCATGTACACGTCATCGATACTGGTATCTGATGAAGTGTGCATGGACACAAACGCTTATACCCAGAATTAAATTTTAAGGTGCCATTGGACTAAAACTTTGTTCTTGTGTCATGCTCAGTCATTTAGTTTTGGAAGCTTGGAAGGTTGTAGGCATGTTCTGTTGCCCTTAAGCAATTATACAGGAAAAGGCATGTTGGCTACATGGTCAGAGGACATGGAATATGTTCCTATATACTAATTCTGTTTGCAGTACAAACCAATCTGTTCTGATTGTTACAGTCACCATTCGCTATGTTTATTCATTTGGGATATATGTTTGTTAGAAAGTGGGAAACACAATTTAGGTCAGTGATTTAAATGGTTCTTTTTCAGTCTCCTTGATTTAAATCAGTCCATTCTGTCTGCTGTCTCCTTTCTCCATGTTTCCAGTGTAGTGTGGTATAATTTTCAGTCTCAGTGTAACTGTGGGACAGAAAAAAAGCTACTCTCTCTCTTGCATTAGAGTTGGTATTCATTAAGAAGGTTAGGAGGGAGTTTGAGTGAGCTGTATGTAACACTGGCTTGGATCCAGCAATGCTCAAGCAGAAACATAAATAGACTTAGAGCAGTTCTGCTTGCACAAGATCTTCTGTAACACCTAGTGCTTTTCTTCCTACATGTTATAGTGCCAAGAAACTGTTTGCACACCATCTTGCACAAGTGGAAACAATACGAATACAATTGGTTTGATTTAGCACAGCTAGCACAAGCTAAAACTTTATACTGGATCCAATCCAATTTCCCTGTATCTGAGTGGACTTTTTAGTTTTCCTGGTGGGAATGCTTGGGTGTGTCTTGGCTACCAGCTAATTGCAGACCTAGTATACTTAGAGCTTACAAGGGTAAGAAGGAAAGCTAAACAATAAAGATAACATTAAACTGTATAATGCTAGTGTCATGATCTGGATTGTGCCACCAGAGGCTTACCAGGCCCAGGGAGCCTGGCTAGCAGTAAGGGAGGCTGGGCCTACAAACCCCAGGAGACCTTGGGAAGTTTTGGCACTGATTTTGACCAAAAGGGAAGAAGAGAGCTGGGGGAATATAGGAACTGGTACAAGAGGGAAAGCTGTTCTTCTTCCCAGGGAACAGAGCCAGAAGGGACTGAGGCTGCTGTGGGGAAGAAACCCTCATCCTGAGGGAAGGGTGAGTAGTCTAAGGCCACTTGATAGTGAGTTAGGGACAATATTTAGACGCGTTGGGGCATTTGATTTCTTTTCTTTTCACTCACTTACTGTTATTATTCTGCACCTTGTTTGTTTGACCTTCTATAAAATAAACTATTTTCATTGTTCACTCTGCCTGGTCCTCACGCCTATTATTTGGCAAAAAGGGAGGTCTAAAGGCCTGGGAGGGTGCTCTGGGCCTTCTCAGAGGAGCCTGGAACCAGAGTGGTGGCAGCATCAGGTGACACCCCACCTGAGCCGTGACATCTAGTGAGAAGCCCAGTAGACATACTGCAACTTCATTAGGTGTACCCCAGGCAAAGTTAAGTGCTTCTAAGTTTAATTGGCATTTTCATTTGAAATAAACAGAATTTAAAATTGCTCAGATTCAGGTGGATCATGCACATTGTTTTAGAACTCTGTCGCCCCACCCCATTTTCAAAGCAATCTAGTATTTCCAGACACAGATTGATGATGTGTTTTCCGGGGGGGGGGGGGGATGAGAAACTTTCTGATTCCCTAAAGAAAGTGTGATTTGACTTCTGTTGTTAAACATAATTTAATAATTACATCATACTAATTTTATATTCCAATAGCAATAAATAGTTGAACTGAAATATTTTACTGGAAAGAAATCAAATATGGGTTAAATGTTGAAAAATATTGAAAGTTCTATGTGGATATTATTACTACTGGAATAATACAATATAGCTTATACTTCACTTCTTGAGCCACCGCAGCTCCTCTATACTTCACTTACATTATTTAAATTTTATGGAAAGAAACTCTGAAGGCTCTGAAAACTGTTAACCTATATTAATTTTAGCTTGAAGAACTGTTCATGATATACTTAAGCAGAATTTAATTTCTCTTCCATAAAGGTCACTGAGGCAGATCAGTTTTACTTTCACTCTCCATAGCATCACGTCCATTACTAGTTAGTTCAATTTCAGACTGGCAGTTACAGTATTTTATCAATTATGTGCACCAAGACAAATAAATATGAACATTAGCTTTGGCTTTGATTCATATAGGGGTGGTGGACCAACCATTATAATTACTAGGAAAATTCCTGGTCGTCCACTGCCCTGGGGGGCCCTGTCTAGAGGTACCCCCCCGTACCATTTCCATTTCCTCCTGGGACACTTCTTATCTTTGTGGCAACCCTCACCTCCTTAGCATTGTTCTGTGCCCCCCTCCCTAGCTGTTTACTTTTGGAATTCTTGAGCCAAAATCAATGTGAAAACTTGCTTTCTTTTTTTGGCAGGATATGCTGGCCTAACAAAATTACCTTCAGCAGGTTACATCTCTTGGTTTTATCAGTGTGTTTTTAATCTGAGCAGCTGTTTTTGATTGTGATAAGTATGGGAAGTAAAGAGAGTTTGTGAAAAAGAATTTCTTGTTTGGCCAGTGTAACATAGGTGGAGTAGGAAGCTGTGTGATGAAGCAATAACTAGAAGACAATTATGCTGAGGTATTATAGACATGGAGGAGAGTTACTGGGTAGCATTGTTACAGTTGTAAACCTCTTATATAATTTTTGAAATGAGCATTTTATACATAACATCAGCATTTTTGCTGTTTCACTGAACATGTCAAATGAAGAATTTGTACCCTTCTGGACAGTTTGGGAGCGAGTTAATTGAACTTAGCAGTACCTCCTTTCTGGTATAAATAAGAACATTGGAATATATATTTAAAATAAAAGCTAATAGAAACTTATAACTGATCATTAATGAAGAATTTGTTCTGTTTATTGTTGGAATGGAAGACAAGCTTTTCAAAAATAATTTTAGGGGTATATTAATATCTTTGAGTTCGTTTTGGTGAAGCAAAAATATTGGATTGTGATGTCCATCAATTTAAAGGTCAAATATTAATTGACCTATTATTTGGCAGCTTTATTTGTTCCTTAGCACAGCCATTCATCTATATATCTATCTATATATCTAATAGCCAAGTTGCCCCCTCTGTGCGGATATCTAAATCTGCACATCGGGGGCACCTGGGGGGCAAGGAGATTTTCCTGCACACGTGGTGCAATGCCCAGGTGTGCAAAAAAATATTAAAAGTTGAAAAAATATTTAAATTAGGTAAAAAGTAAAAATTAAATGAGCGTTCCCTGCGCACGCGCAGAGAACGCTCTGGAAACTGGCGGGCCGGCGGCTGGAAGGCACTCAGGCCTCGCCCCGGAGTCAGGGTGGGTTGGGGGAAGGAGATCGGCCAGGCCCAAGACAGGGAGGGGGAGGAGATTGGGAGGCCCAAGTGGCCGGACGCCACTCGGACCTCGCCGCCAGAGCGGGGGGGGAAGGTGATCGGTGGGTCCTGAGCCGGGGGGGAGAAGAGTTCAGCGGGGCCGGGTGGCTAGAAGACGCTCGGGCCTCGCTGTTTGAGCGGGGGGGGAGGAGATTGGTGAGGCCACTCAGGCCTCACCGCTGGAGCCC
>NW_015173133.1:703277-714998 GCF_001447785.1 Gekko japonicus
GACGGGTGCACCGGCAGGAGGGGGGGGAAGCTTCCCTGTTCCTGCTGCTTCCTCCTCCGCCTGCTCTGCCCCCCCCCGCGAATTTCGCGGGTCCCCTTTCTTGTTAGATATATAGATAGCGAAGGCGCCCCCTGCGTGTGGATACTTATTCCCGCAAATCTGGGGCACGCAGGGGGCAAGGAGATCTTTCAGCACACTTGGAGCACGCTCCAGTTGTGCAGAAAAATCTTACTTGTTTAAAAAAGTATACAGGGGATATTTAAATCCCCCCCAAAAGTTAAACAGTGTTCTCTACTGACAGATCCCCAGTAGAACACTCAGGAGCCCAAGGGAAATGGCAAAGAACGCTCGCGGCTACAACCACCCGGCAGCACAAACCACCACCTCAGATACCATCTCTGTGGGTGGACTCGACTTAGACAGAGTCTTCCAATGCTTACCGTGTTCCTGCGGAGAAAAAGGAGCCTCCACCCCCCATTCACGGTACTTAATGCCACAGAAACCCGGCGTCTCAGGAGTTGCGGGGGGGGGGGACAGAAGCAGGGAAAGAAAGAAACCCGGAACACAGAACTGAGGGAGGAGGGGGAGATAATCTGGGTTGGAGGGAGGACAGGAGGGGCTGGCTTCTGCAATTTCAGAGTGCCCACAGGCTCTGAGACCCCCATCTTCTGTTCTGCTGCACTCCAGGACTGCAGAGCAAGAGGGTCCACCAGTAGTGTGCCGGCTGCCTGCCTGGCCTTCCTGACAAGAAGTTGCCTGATAAAGTTGCCATTTGCTCTCTCTCTCTCTCTCTCCCTCTCCTGTTTCCCCGCCTCACACACTCGGCAAGCTTTCCTGCTCTGCCTGCTTTGCTTTGAAGCTGTTCAAATTGTGCCCTCCCATGCCTTGCAGGAGAAACAGGGAGGTGGAGAAGCCTGGGCAGTCACTATAGGAAGGAACTAGCCCTATGGGGGGGTTGGTGTGAGCAGCCTTTTCTGATTGTGGTGGTGACTTCTGCTGCTACTGCAGCTACTTCATCCCCGGCTGCAGCAATGCTGCTGCTCTCCAAAATATCTGAAGCAGCAGGCGTGTGTCAGGAAGAGAAAATGTGTGTGTGTGTGTGTGTGAGAGAGAGAGTTAGTGTTAATATTTAGGCTTTGGGATAAGGTTGCCAACCTCCAGGTGGCACCTTGAGGTCTCCAGACAACCAAGATGAGTTCTCCTGGATAACGTGGGTACTATGGAGGGTGGATTCTGTGGCCTTATGTCCTGCTGAGGTCCCTCCCTTCTCCAAATCCCACCCCCCAAATCTCCAGGTGTTTCCCAATGTGAAGCTGCCAACCCTACCTTGGTGGCAGAGAAAAAGAGAAAGCTATGGCTTTTTTGCTAATGCAATAAATATTATTATTATTATAAAAGAGAAAGAAGGGGGTATTGGGTTGGGGAGAGAAAGAAAGAGAAAGAAGGGGAAGGGGAAAGAAGCAAAGGTGGGAGAATACTACCTCCCTGCATGTTTTTTGGGTGTCCCCACTTCTGCAAGCCCCCCTCCTTCCTTCTCCTCCCACTATTATCACACTTAACCTTTTAAATGCGAGGGTGTTGCAGTGGTCTCTGATGCACAGGGATGCTTTGAACATTTTACTGCTGTGTCCAGTAATTCCCACCCCCTGCAGTCTGCGGGAGATGCTCTGTGATACCCCCTTAATGTCTTCCATATCCATTGGCCTTACAGGGATATAAAACAAACCACAACACATTACGTAACATTTTGTTGCGGCTCCCCTCTTGTACAATCCTAATTTGGAGCATGTCTTGCATTTCCATTCAGATAACTTCTCCCTTTTCCGTTTCCCAATTAGACCATAGTGACCATGTCCTACAACTTCTAAAAAACTTCAGGGGTTCAGCAGAAAACAGAGGAATGCAGAGTACAAAGGAGAACATGAACCAAATGTGCAGCTAGTTTATCATGGTAGCCTAGGCCACAAAAACCAAGGAGGCAGGACTAGCACCAGTTCCATTGCAAATCTGCAAAGAAGAGCAACTTCCATGTGATGTGGCATTGGAACTGGCAACATGACTGGAAAGTTTCTGTATTCTAGGAACAGTCATTTCAGTAATTTGCACCATTCTATCCATTTGGTATTTTGCTAAATCAGGGGTGTCAAACTCATTTGTTATGAAGGCTGGATTTGATATGAATGGGGCCTTGTTGGGCCGGGCCATGTGTGTCATAAAATGTAATGCCAGGTAGTGGAAATATAAACTTTATAAAGGACACAGACAAACTCAAAGATATTTTTCTTAAATTAAAAGCATGCTGAAAACATTAGCATTTTTACAGTATTTTGTTTAACAGTTTGATAACTAACATCTCTTGCTCTGAATTATTGCATCAAAATTTGTAGACAGTGCCTGTGCTGTAGCAAACTTTAGTATGCTGTTCAGGTGTGTATCTTTAAGCTGCAAACCTACTTTTGAGTTATTGACATTCATTACAGAAATCTCATGGTCATTGCTCTGAGCCTAGGACCCAGGAGAAAACATTAAATGGCTGGGCATTGTGAGCTTTAAGTTGCTTTGTGTGTGGGGCAAGAACATGTGAAGGCATCATGACACAGAGTGAGGGCTATGTGGCTACAAAACTATAATCTTCCCCAGAAAAATAACTACAACTCCTATGAGGCAGTGCAAGAATAGAGAGACAGCAATGTATAGTGGTCAGGATCAGCCTACTATCTGTGAAGCCTAGGTTCAAAATCCCCAGTCTACAAAGGAAGCGTGTTGGGTGAGCTTAGTCTGGACACACAGCCTAATCCACCTCACTGGCTTGTTGTTATTCCTCATCTAATTGTGTTCCTACTGAGAGAGACTATACTGAGAGAGACTAGATCATGAGGGCATGTGAAAAAGAGGAGGTGAGGGGAACCCAGTTGCACCCAGGAAAATTGCAGCATAATGAGCCCAACAGAGCACAAGTGCACGTGCGCGCGCACACACACACACTGTAGCTGTAGCTGTAGCAAGACACATGAAAGCTCATACCTTGAATAAAACTTTGTTGGTCTTAAAGGTGCCACTGGACTCAAACTTTGTTTCACACAGACACACACAGCAGCAAGAGGAGGGGGAGGCAGACCCAGATCGCTTGGGAGAGCCGCGGCATAAAAAATCCAACAACACACACACACTGTAGCAAGGCACAGGAGAGCTCATAATGTGAATAAAAATTTGTTGGTCCACTGGTCTCGAACATTGTTTCACACCCACAGTAACAAGGGGTGGGGGAGGCAGAGCCTCAGCCAATGCAGGGAAGAGAGGACTGCCTTTGTATTCTGTGTGATTGAGGGAGCCTTGCAAAGCAAGCTCTCGCTCATTCACTCCCTCTCCATCCCTTCCTCCCCAAGGAAGGAGGAGGAGCCTCAGCCAATGCAGGGAAGAGAGGATTGCTTTTCTGTCCTGTGCAATTGAGAGAGCTGGCCAAAGGAAGCTGTAATGAAGCAGCAGCCCCAGATAAGGAAGCAGGAGAGAGCCAGTGGTGTGGGGGGGGGGCAGATACAAGCTGTGCAGGGGTCAGTTCCAGCCCACAGGCCGTATGTTTGACACCCCTGTGCTAAATTAATGCTTTAGATATTTGATTAGTCGGGTAATCCAGATTTTTAAATCAATCAAATGTTAGCCCTATGAAAATTGGAACTTCTTTTGGATATGCAAAGAAGCATCTCTGTCTGTGCATGCTGCTCAAGCTGAATCAGGCAGTGTGCCATACAGCTCAGCCTGTGAGGTGACAATGACAGCACAAAAGAAAGCTCCCTCCCTGCTACCATTCAGTCTGCTGATTTTCACCACACCAAATGGTTTATGACATTCTGGAGTCTTTTGATTCCTAGGGCTGATCCAAAGAGTAATTTGGTCATTCGCTGTGACCTTATTGCTGTGTTCTTTCTGGATGAAACCTCTCTGATCTGATCCATATTGTACTCTTGTTTGAAAGTAGATCAGATGCTAGAGTTGTTAGAAACTGTCTGCTGAAGTTGTTATGGAGAGATTCAAACTAATCCTTTTGCTGGATGCTTACAGGATTCTTAGAGTGGTGAAGGCTGTCACCTGAAAACTGCCTCTTGTCCTAAGAGAAATTAAGGCCCCTCCACTGTTTGGCAGAGGGAAATTTTTAGGGCTCTTTTAAGAAGGCAGCATTGTTGCCTAAATGACATGGCTAGAAGGGACAAAGCTGAAACTAAATCTAGGTAAGGTGGAGGTGATGCTAGTCAGTAAAGGTGTTTCAAGGGCACTGTGCTTCCAGTTTTAATTGGGGTAGGTCTCTTTGGCAGCTTGTGCGAAGAACTCAAGGGTGCCTTATGATCTGGCTCTGCTGACGGATAGACAGGTTGCCACTCTTGCTGTCTTCTTCAAATTACATACTGCTAGATCAATTCCCTTCCTAGCATCAACTAATCTGGCCATGCTAATCTATATTACCATAGTTGTCGAAGGCTATATTACCATATTGTAGTGTGTATTATATGGGGGTGTCCTTATAGATTACTTGGAAAATCCAATTTTTTTCAGAATACAGAAGTTTGTATTTTAATTTGGGCTAATTTTTTCATGCCTGCCAATTTGTATTCCAGGTTCAGTGTGATTCTTACTTTTTAAAATATTTCCCAGCCTGGGACCCACATATCTGGAGGACAGTTGTTCCTTTTATTAGTCTATGTACCAACTGTGTTCCTCCTGGCAGCTTCTCTTCTATGTGTTCTACAGAAAGATGTGATCTGTAGCAGCCCATTCTGTGGCATTTTCTTTTTGTTTGTTTTTTTGATAATAAAATTGTATTCATTTTTAAAGACAAAAATAGACACAAACATATACTATAATACAATGATCAACTACTATCATACATAAGACACAGTCGTCTTACATAAGCAATCATCTTTCATCTTCTATTACTACATCATCTACAATGTATAAATCATACATACACAAAACATAAGTTACATACATTAAACATAAACATGACCTATAATAATCTATTCGTTACAATTGCTAATCAGAGCTTACTTGCCTATAACTTGTGTATATACTCTTAATTTTACACTTCTATTTAAATTTGTTCTATTTTTCGTAATTATTTCGTATGTAACAATTCATTTTTACAAACATATATTGCCTTTTTCTTTTTTATCACCTTCTGGTTTAGCAATTTAATCCTGATTGTCAGCTATATAATTGAAAAATACTTTCGATTTTTCTTGGAAGTTTTTCTGCCTTCCATTTTGCTGCATATGTTACCCTTGCTACCGTCACCATGTAGTTAAAGAATTCACTGTGTATTCTTGTGATATTATTTGGTAGACTATTTAATAATATACTTTTAAGGTCCATTGCAAACTTAAGTTTTATTATCTTTTGTATTTCTTCATGTATCTCTGTCCAATATTTTCTTGCTTTCTTGCATGTCCACCACATATGATATAATGTTGCATCTGTGCTCTGACATTTCCAGCATTTCCCATTATATCCTTTATTACTTTTTGCAATTTCTTTGGATTGATGTACCATCTAAAAACATTTTGTGCCAATTCTCCCTTAATATTTGAGATTCGGTAAACTTGATCTCTTTAATCCATAAATTTTCTCATTAGTTTATATTCTCCCCAATTTTTTTCATTTACTCTGTCATGCAGTTTTTTACTTGCTCTGTTTTGGGCGGGGGGGGTGTTGTATTTTTTTTAAATGTGCATGTGTGTGTGAGTGTACCTGCAAGTCATGGTGATCTCTGGTGGACTGACCCCGGCTGGGGCCTGGATAAAGCCTGCCTCTGCCTCTGGCATTTCAAGGAGGTCTCCCATCCAAGTACTTGCCAGAGTCAACCATGCTTAGCTTCCGATATATGATGAGATCGGGCTTCCTTGGGCTATCCAGGTCAGGGGTACTTGCTCTGTTTCTATGTCATACTTCAATAGCATTTTATAGATTTTCCTTAATGTTTTAAATCCCCAGTGATTAATTGTTCAAAAGCAGTTTTCTTTCTTAACCGACCCCCCTTCTTTTGCTGTTTGTTATTTGTATTTAGATACCATTTGATGATATAACAGCCACAGAATATTATTTCGTTAGTTAAAAATTTCTTGCTATGGTTTTATTTTTCCTTGTTTGGTCATGTATTCATAAGTTATATGGTCAGTTTTCTTTCTTGTACTACTATCACAGTAGGCATCAATTGGGGATGTCAGTGCTGAGACAGATGGGTTTATTCTATTTTTGCATTGAAACCATATTCTTAATAGTCCATCCCTCAGGATGGGATTTCCATCTTGTCTTTGGATTGATTTAATGATTTCTTAATACATAAATAATTGTGGATTCCTTCATTGGTATCAGTTATTTCCAGTTTGATGCTTCTTCTCTTTGGATTTATAATCCTGTCTGAGATCCAAACCAATGCAGCTGCTTGACAGTACAATTTGATATTTGGTACCACTAAACCTCTTTTTAAAAAATCTTGTAATATTTTGAAATTATTTATTGTTTTCTGCCATTTTAAAAAGCTTTTTCATTTATACAGATTGGTAACATTTGAAACAAAAAATTATCTTTGGTAATATTTTCATTTTTATGGCAGAGATTCTCCCCAGCCATGAAATTTTCAATCTTTTCCATCTTTGCAGTTCTTTATTTATTTTATTTATTTATTTTTGTATTTATACCCCGCCCTCCCCGCGAACGGGCTCAGAGAGGCTTACAAGAGGGCAAGATATGCCCATACATAAAAACAGAATAAAAACAGTAAAAACCAACGAATATTACAACTAAAGTGCTCAAATTTAAACAAGATGGTCATTCATTAGAGGTAGGTGGTTTTTCATGGCGGTAGATAGTGTCCAGTAGATGTAGGTAGATAGATGGAGTAGATGGAGGTAGATAATGTCCCTCCCTCGCGGGGAGGGCGGGGTAAAAATGCCTAAATAAATAAATAAAATGAATAAATAAATAAATAAATAAAATGTCCAGTCCAACAGTACCAACCCAGTGCTGTATTGTGGCCAGATCTTCCGTAGAGCCATCTCCTTACTCCATTTGTTGCCAACACCGTTAGTAGTGGTGGTAGTGGTAGTGGCGGCTCCTACATAAAAGCCTGGTGGAAGAGCTCCATCTTGCAGGCCCTGCAGAACTGTACTAGGTCTCACAGGGCCCCGATCTCCTCCGGGAGCTCATTCCACCAGGTAGGAGCCGCCACTGAGAAGGACCTGGCCCTCATCACGGCAAGCCTTGCCTCCCTGGGGCCTGGAATCACCAGGCAATGTTGTGTCCCAGGCCAAAGTGCTCTTAGGGGTCTATGTGGGGAAAGGTGGTCCCTCAAGTATGTCGGGCCCTGGCCATGTAGGGCTTTAAAGGTAAGCACCAGCACTTTGAAACGGATCCGGTATGCTATTCAGTAATGCTCACCAAGGCTTTTTGATAGTTACCTTTATATAAATAATCACTTTGTCCTGTTACATAAATGCCCAAATATTGTGTAGTTTTTTAGTAACAGTACACTCTGTTATTTTCTCTTCCTCTTCCTCTAATAATGTTATCTTGGTCTTCTTTTTATTCAGTTTATATCTGGAATAAGTTCCAAATCTGATTATTCATTTTATATTTCAGAGAAACAGTTTTGTTACTGTTATAACAACATCATCCGCGTAACTCTTAATCTTATATTATCTACTTTTATTCCAGTGATCCTAATGTTGTCTGGTTTTTATGGCCAATCTTTCCATTGCCAGGATAAATAATAGCAGTGATATTGAACAGTCTTGTCAGGTTCCTTTTGTTATCTCAATTTTCTCTGATAGAGAACCGTTTACTAGAGTTCTAACATGCTGATAAGTATAAATACTTTGCATACAATTTAAGAATTTAGTCCCACAGTTCATATTTTGTAATTCCTTCATTAAGAATTACCGAGATACATTGTCAAAAGCTTTCTAAAAACATTAATGCCATTTTCTCTTCTTTACTCCTTGAATATTCAGTTGTATTCAAAATATATCTGGTATTGTCTTTCATATATCTTTTTGGAACAAGTCCCGTTTGGTCTTCATGAATTAACTCTGGAATGCATTTTCTTAGTCTCTCAGCCATTATTGTTGCAACAACTTTATAGTCCACATTTATTAATGAGATTGGTCTGTATGATTGTGGTAATAATGGGGCTATGTATTAAGGTTATTGTCGCTTTTTGCCAAGTTGGTGGTATACACTTTTTCTCTTGTATTTCATTTATTATTCCTTGTAGATTCATTATTCCTTGTAGAGGTATTGCTAATATGTCTTCAAAACATTTATAATATGTTACTGTCAAACCATCTGGTCCAGGTACTCTTATCTTTTTTTTAAAAAAAAATTATGGCATAGTTGATTTCTTTGTATGTTATCACTTAATTTAGCATTTTTTAATGTTAAGATGTCAATCTTTTAATTAGTGTCTCAGATTTCTCATCTGTAGATTCTTCTTTGTAGAGATTAGAGAATTTTTTACTCTTTTCAAGCATTTATTGTTCTGCATAAAGTACTTGATTTCCTTTCCTGATCCCCCGTATCCTTCTTTCTTCTCTTAAACCATGTTCAAGGTATCTTCCAGATTAGTTTGCACATTCAAAATATCTTTGTTTTAGATATTTATCTTCTTTCTCTCTTGTTTCCATTCTTCCAGATTAGTTCTGTTGGGTTATGACCCGCTAAGATCTTAGGCAGAATCGCTGCTCTCCCGACTTCTGTAATTAAGGTTTTTGATATCCAGCACATATCCTTGAATATGATTGTGTCTGTCAGGGGGAAAAAAAGTGAAATATCTGTCATCTAAATGGAGCATTTGCCAGATATCTTTCATCTCTAAGATTCCCATATATTTGAATACATTGTTTTGATGTTTCCCGCCAACATTTTCAGATCTGTCTTTTTTGGGATCTAAGACCTCATTTGTGTCTCTGAAGATTAAAATCTAACAGTGTTTGATAGAAGTTTTCAGAGAATTCATTTTTGTTATTGTTTGGGGCATATATTGACACCAGTGTCCAAATTTGTGCTTCTGGAAGTCTTTAAAGCCTGGAATCTTTAAAATCAAAGATCTTCCATTTTGATCCTTTAATTCTTAAAGGACTTCCAAGCTTTGGTCATTAATATATATTGCTACACCCTTTTTCTTGGATTGTGTGGATGCAATATATACTTTGCCCAATCTTCTACAGTTTTTTTTTAAGTACCCGAGGGTTCACTTTTATTATTTTTTTTCATTTTTTTTCATACATACAAACAAAATCTTCTACAGTTTAATACAGAAGTGTCAAACTTGTTTGTTATGAGGGCCAGATTGGACATAAATGTAACTTTGTTGGACTGGGCCATGCTTGCTATAAAATGTAACACAAGGTATCAGAGATATAAACTTCATAAAGATGATTTCAGATGCCTAATAGCAATAGCAGGCATGATTGGATTAGCTGTGATATGCAGAGGGGAAATAGGCATGGAGATCTCAGCATTGGTAATGAGACAGGAAACCTAGGTCTCTGTTCCATCCAGGAGGATTCAGACGCAAAGAATAAATGGACATAAGTCTGACATTAGAAACCACAACATTCAGTTGCTTATCTAAGCATAGCAGTGCTCTTAGAAAGGAATTCCAAAGGAAGATGAGAAAGAGAGACTGCTGAATTGCAGCCTCCAGGACTGAATTGAGACCTCGTTTTCCTGTCTCATTACCAATGTGTGCTGTTATCATTTGGCATCTGAAATCACTCCACTCTCCAAGATATAAGGACCAATCCAAGTGTTCTTATTCCTAATCAGGGTATTTTTGAAAGAAAATAAACCCAGATAGGACAGAGAAATCCAAACAGTAACAACAGCTTTTCAGAATAAGCCAAAATAATTTCCTCAATGCACATTGCGCTTGTCAGAAGAATCCACCCACCCTCCATAGAAATGTGCTTGCACACAAAAACTTATACGTGGAATAAAACGCTGATCTTAAAGCTGGGACTCCATTTTGTTTTCTGTCTTTCCTCCTTCTCCTCCTTCCCCCCCAAAAGAGGAGGAGCAGCCCTGGAGAAGAAAGCAGAAATGATCTCTCTCTCTCTCTCTCCCCCCCCCTTTGTGAGAGAGAGAGGGAGGGTCAGGCAGGCTTGTCTTTTTATCTCTCTGGCAAAGCAGCCACAAGGCTGTCTCTATCTGTGTGTGAGAGAGCAAGCAAGTTGGGGGGGAGGCTTGTTTTTGTATCTCTCCAGCATGAAGCTCTCTCTATCTCTGTGTGTATGCGTGTGCGTGTTTGAGTGAGAGAGAGAGCCGGGGAGGGAGGCAAGAAGCAGGAAGCAAATAGCCACTGAGAGAGCTGGGAAAAAAGCAAGCTAGGGTGTGGCTGCAGCAGCATCCTTTGGAAAGGAAGGAGAAAGCTGCTTGGGGGCTGGTTCTGAGCCTCATGTGGGCCAGCTTCAGACCGCGGGCTGCACGTTTGACATCCCTAGTTTAATATATGTTCTTGATCATTTTTAAATATGGGTTTCTTGGATGCATAATATTTTTGATCATTTAGAGAGCAAGTTTAGTCCATTCAGATTAACAGAAATTACTTTCAGATCATTCATTTCCACCCTTTTTCTTTTTCTTGTCTTTTTTCTTTATTTCTCTGTCCTCTTCTATAAAGGCCCAGCATCTTCAGGTCCAGAGCTTTGGTTACTTCCTCTCGCTGGCATTTCTGTAAAAGCGCTTCAGCTTGTTTAGCTGTTATTTTCTTACCTTTTGTCAGAAATATTTCTAAAGTGGTGGGAATTTATTTGTTTTTCTGCCAATACTTGTTTCAAATTTTCAAATTCTTTCCTTTTCTTAATTGTGTTTGGCAGTAGATCTTAAAAATACTGTATTTCTTGTCCTTCAATTTTAAACAGTTCTTTTCTGTTCTGTGATTTTTTTAAATGAGTGAAGCTAACTAGTATGTCTTGCGGTAATTTATTTTGACTTGCATACTTTGAATTAATTCTAAAAATTTGTCCAATTTCTGGGAAGTCTCCATGTACCTTCAGGTAGTCTTGTTATTAGTTTTTAGAATCTGTTCTCGAGGTCTGAGTCACGAAGAGTTTATGGAATTCTGCGGAATCGTAGATTATTCTTAGTTTCATTTCCAATACTTCAATTATCTGATTCGCTTCTATCAGGGAATTTGTTTGCTGTTTTTGTATTGCTCCAATTTTATCTTATTTTCCTTCAAATTTTTCCTTTGTCTTAATTTATTGAATGTACTGGGGTTTTTTTGAATTTTTTGGCTTATTCTTGCAGTTTGGATGAAATCTCAGTCCTTTTATGTATCTTCCTTTATGTCTTGTTGGAATTGAGTTAGTATGCCTCTGTTCTCCTGTTTTAGCTCTGTTGGTTGAGAGAGCTTTGATTTGTTGCATAAGAGATTACTATCTTCTCGGTAATTATTTCTGTATTGTCTTCTGAGCTGAACTCTTTCTTGGCTGATCTTGTACCTGCCACCATCTTTCTCAGTTTTGCCAGTTTTCTTGTGCATGCTCTATATAGCTTTTCCATATAATCATGTCATAAAACCATATGATCTTAGACAGTGTGGCCATAAAACTGTACAAAATAATATTTTATGTAAACAGTCTTAAATTTCTATAAACTATCACTACAAATTGGTAATTGTTAGTGTTTGCTATAAATACTATAATTAATATTTATTGTTATATATTGTTA
>NW_015173133.1:715069-724634 GCF_001447785.1 Gekko japonicus
ACACACACACACAGAAAATACATGAGATATTCAAAGATAATTTAGCAAAATAACAGTACAGTAGGTGGCAGCAAAGGATTACTGATCTGGGACAAGAGCATTGATTGTCTTTTCTTGAACTGAAGATAAGACAAACAATTCCTCTCAACAAACTCCAGTGAAGCTTCAATGAAGCTAGAAGATCGGCATAACTAATCCTTTGCATTCTTCCACTACATAATATTAGGATGGATGAACATTGTTTTAAATGACCAGAATGATTCCTTCTGTGACAGTACAGTATTTTTGATCTGGGGTATCTGTTACAATAGAATTCTGTTTATATAGATTTCATTTAAGTTGGCTTTGCAATGTGGCACTGACTTAACAAAGACAAATAACAGTAATTCCTTCTGGAATTACTTGTAGCTATCCAGATCCACGACTCAGGCTTTTCTGTTATACTGATGAAATACAAAATGGTGTGACTTTTGAAAACTGATAATCATTTGTCCTTTTCAGCAAATGATGACTGTAACAGTCAGAACACAGTGGGTTTGTACAAAAAATGGAATTAGTATATAGGAGCATATTCCACTTCTGATGACGGGAGCTTTGACCCTTGAAAGTTTATACCCCCAAAATTTTGTTGGGTCTCCAAGTTGCAATTGGACTCAAATCTAGCTGTTCTGCTGCAGACCAACATGGCTCTGAAATTATGCATGCTTAGGGCATCTATAGATGTTGTTGAAATGCAGTCACGTATGCTGTGATATTAAGAATTATCCTGCATCAGTGGCAGCCTGTGTTTCTAATTGCATTATATTGACACAGCTATTTCAGAAGTAAGGGTTAAGAACATAAGAAGAGCCCTGCTGGATCACACCAATATTCCATCTAGTCTAAATCCTGTCTCACACAGTGGCCAGTCAGTTCCTCTGGATGGCCAACAACAGGGCATAGAGGCCAAGGCCTTCCTCTGATGTTGGCTCTGGGATTTGAAGTTTAGTGTCTCTGAATGTGGATAGTTCGAAATGGGTAGCCATGTTAATCTGTAGCTATAAAAAAGAGTAAAAGTCCATTAGCTAGCACCTTAAAGACTAACAGAATTTGTGGCAGGGTATGAGGTTTAATGAGTCACTGCTCACTTCAAATACTGAATGTGGAGGTTCCCCTCAGTCACCATGGCTAGTAGCCATTGATAGACTTATCCACCATGAATCTTTCTAATCTTCCATTAAAGTTGTTTATTCATGTGGCCATCACTATATCCTTCGGCAGCCAATTTCACATTTTAATTACTCTCTTTGTAAAGTAGTATTTCCTTTTGTCCATCCTGAACCTACTGCCCATCAGTATTGTGGGTCAACCAGGGCTCAGCGAGGACTCATCAGGAGAAGAGGAGTCCAGTGTAGCCTGCTCTGAGTCAACAGAAGCAGGCAAGCAGGAAGATCAGCTGCAGGCTTGTCAGGATTCACAGCCAACAGCTGGTGCAGAGCCACTGACAACTTCCAGCCCTGATTCAACAAGTGAAACTCAGTTGATTGTTCCCAGCCCTCCAGTATCACCCACACCCTTAGTGTGCCACAGAGGCTACAAACAGAACTACAGGAGATATGACAAAGTGCACACCTACTGGCCCGATGCCAGCTGCTTGAGTAGTTGCAGGATTACTCCTGTGCAGGTGGCTGTAAGCATGACACTTAAGCATATGGCTATTAAAAACAGCCAAAGGGGGGGGGGGCTGTTAGTTGTGGAAGCAACAAGTTGAAATCTCTCTGACTCTGCAACCACTGCTTCAGATCCTGCCTCAGCCCAGTAACTCTTCGGACTATTTCCTGACCCTGCCTTCGTCTTGCTCCTGAACCTGCCTGTGAGTAGCTCCTCAGACTCTCAGACTCTGCTGTAAGGACTGACTCAGACTGGACTCCTGACTCTATGTATAACCTTGAACTGGACCTTGACTACACTTCTTGAGAGCCAGTTTGGTGTAATGGTTAAGTACGCAGACTCTAATCTGGGAGAACTGGGTTTGATTCCCCACTCCTCCACTTGCACCTGCTAGATGACCTTGGGCAAGCCATAGTTCTGATAAGAGCTGTTCTTGAAAAAAGAGCAGTTTCTGTCAGAGCTCTCTCAGCCCCACCTACCTCACAGGGTGTCTGTTGTGGGGGGGGAAAGAGAAAGGAGTTTGTAAGCTGCGTTGAGACTCCTTTGGGTAGTGAAGGGCAGGGTATAAATCCAATCTCTTCTCTTCTTCTTCTTGAGTTGGTGCTCCTGCCTTACTTGTTCTGCGCTCTGACAGCTCTCCCTACGCCGTTCCTGGCCCAGCACGCAACAACCAGCTTCATTGGATGCCCTCAAGTTCTAGTATTTTGGGAGAAGGAAAAAGTTCTCTTTGTCAGCTGTCTCCATCCCATGCAAAATTTTAGAAAGCTCTATCATGTCCCCCTTAATCTTTTCTAAACTGAAAAGTCCAAGACACTTCAGCCATCTGTCATAGGGAAGGTTCTCCAATCCCCTAATCATCTTGGTTGCCCTCCTTTGTACTGTGAGTTTGCCTTTTTCACTGCCTTGGCACACTGTGTTAACACTTTCATTGAACTTTCCACTATGACTCCAAGATCTTTTCCCCTCTCAGTCTCAGCAAGTTTAGCCCCCGTTCGCCTGGAAGTTGGGATTCTCTGTCCCATTGTATATCACCTTACACTTACCAACACTGAACTTCATTTGCCACATTGTCGCCCACTCACCCAGTTTGTGGAGGGCTTCTTGTAGCTCTTTACAGTCAACCCTGGATTTCACCATCCTGAATAATTTTGTGTCATCTGCAAACTTGGCCGCTATGGTTCTCACCACTAGCTCCAGATAATTTATTAATAAATTAAGTAGTACAGTTTTCAATAGTGATCCTTGTGGCATCCTACTGCTTACTTTCCTCCATTGTGAGAAACGTCCACTGATTCCTACTCTTTGCGTCCTGTCATTTAGCCCAGTTTTTAATCTATAAGAGAACCCATCCTCTTATCCCATGACGGCTAAGTTTACTCAGGAGTCGTTGGTGAGGTACTTTGCCAAAAGCCTTTTGAAAGTCCAGGCATTTAATTTTTACCAGGTAACCAATTTCCCACATGCTTGTTCATTTTTTCAAAGAACTCCAAAAAGGTTAGTGAGGCAGGACTTCCCTTTGCAGAAGCCATACTGATTTTCTGTTCCCAACTGGTGCAATAACTAATATGTGTCTCACCAGATCTTGGGAGCCACTCAGAACCAAGTCCAAGTGTACTCTTCTGGTTGGCTCAGTGACCGACTGTTGCAGTAGAGAGTCATTTATGATGTCTAGGAATCTCATTTCTACAGCATGACTTGAGCAGACATTTACTCAGTCAATGTGAGGGTAGTTGAAGTCTTCCAGTATAATAATGTTATCTGTTTTAGTCACTTCCCTTATTTTTTTCTCCCATCTCAAGATCAGTGTCAAAGGTTTGATCAGGTGGGCGATAGCACAACCCCACTTTTAAGTATCCCTTAGAGCCCAGTATTTCCACCTGTATTGCTTCTGTTGCACAGTTAATTCCCCTGATGTTTTCTAACTTATTTCGTTGCATGCCCTCTTTGATGTATGATGCAACACCACCACTAACCCATCCCTCCGTGCCCTGTCTATAGAGCTTATACCCAGGAATGACTGTATCCCATAAATTTTCCTCATTCCACAATGTTTCTGAGTTAGCTGCTATATCTAAATTGTCATTGTACACTAAGCAGCTCCCCCATCTTGGCTTGGAGACTTTAAGCATTGATATATAGACACCTGTAATATGTCTTCCTCTCCAGTAACCCTCAGCTCCTTTGGCTCCTTAGTTGCCACACATGGCCCTCAGTCTCCATTGTGCCCTCACTCCCAAATTCTGTTATGCTTCTATCAATATTACCCTGAGTATTTACACAATCATCCATTTGGACTGACTCCAATCCCACTGGGATTAGTTTAAAAGCTGCTCTGCCACCTCTTTGAGATTAGTCGCCAGCAGCCTGGTTCCCTTTTTGTTCAAGTGAAGCCTGTCTCTTTTGTACAGGTACCGCTTGTCCCAGAAAGTTCCCCAGTGCCTAGTAAATCTAAACCCTTCCTACTGACATCACTTTTTCATCCACACATTGAGATCTCTGATCTGTGCCTGTCTAGCTGGCCCTGCATGTAGAACCAGCAGCACTTCTGGGAATTTATTTATTTATCAAATTTCTACCCTGCCCTCCCAAGCCAAGGCCGGTTCAGGGCCGGAATGTTACCTTTGAGATCTTGGTCTTTAACTTTCTGCCAGTAACATAAATTTTTCTTCCAGGACCACACAACTACATTTCCCAATGTCATTGCTGCCAATATGGACCATGACTGCTGACTCCTCCCAGTGCTGTCAATCTATCTAGACAGCATGTGATGTCTGCAACCTTCACACCAGGCAGGCAAGTCACTGTGTGGTCAGAATGCCTGTCACAGACTCCACTCTATTCCTAATAATTGAACTACCCACTACTAGAAGCCCAGCTCTCCCCAAGCTCCCCAGGGGCATCCTCTGTACGAGAGGATATTGGTCCATTAGAAGGATCCCTTCTAAGGGATCGCATCCCTCAAGACTGATGCCTTCTGACCTTTGCTTTGCTTCCCAGTTTCTGGTTCTTTGCTTCCTAGCCCGGCCGGTTTGCATACTCCTTTGAGCACCTTGCTCTGCAATAGAGGCATACATATTTTTAAATACCGACTCTCTTTTATAGTATCTTTGGGTTCATTTGTAACTGGAATTTCCTTTGGAGTTTAGAAATAAAACCCTAGAAGAACTGTTCAGCATAAAAAAAATCTTCATATTTGCATAGCATAATGGATTAGAATACTTTAATTTTGTGTCTCATGATTTAATTCCCTCCATGGTTCAATTCTAATAAACAAATCTTACTGCATTGTACCATTGCTCCCTTTTTGCTTGTTGCTGAAACTTCTTTTCATAGGAAAGAGGGTGATGGGTGTATGTATGCATGGGTGTATGTATCTTTTGTATGCTTTCCCCAGTGGGATCAAAAACAGCAGGGAGGAGACAGTTTTCAGTAGAGAAGAGTTCAGAAACCCTTTTTAATGTGAATCATGGCTTCAAATAGCCTCAGCGGCTGCATAGTAAAACAACAGAACATCCCTGAAAGGAGACATGGAACTACACATGGCATATAACTTGCCTTTGGATGATGATTGGAAAGCCAAATTGTATAGAGAGGTTTTTGTAGAAATGTAGTGCAAAGTATAGATATGCGCATGTAGCACAATTGCCAAGGCATAACTGGAACTCCTATTATACTGCCATTAGAAGTAATATTTTTGTAGCTCACTCAGTAGAGCAGCCCTGATAGACACTCAGGACTTGTCTGCACCAAAGGTTCAGGTCTCCTTGTTTATTTAACCCTTTGGACTGTGTGTCTCAGGGAAAGAAACATGCACACGTATTAGGGGTGTGCATTTGGATTTACCTGAGCCGAAAATATACCCGTAAATATCTTATCTGTATTATTCAGGTATATTTTGGCTTCCCAAATATATCTAGGTTTTCTTGGGAAAATAAAAAAAAATCCAGAGAAAATCTCAGGTATATTCAGGAATTAACTAGTAGATCTGAAAACATTGGAGAGGCAGGAGCAGATTGCTCCCATCTCTCAGCTGTTTATCGGGCTTCTACTGCAGTCCCTAGTTTAAAGGGACTGCAGAAGACAGCCCGAGGATCAGCTGTGTTGTGGGAGCAGACTGTTCCTGCTGGCTTGTCTTGGGGCTGGCTCCTCGTGCAGCCTAGTTTAAACTGAGGCAGAAGCTGCTGTGCCACAGGGAGCAGTCTGCTGCAATTGTACACCTATACCAGAGTTACACCAGTGTAGAGCTTGCATATGTGAGCATAGGGCTTTTTCACCATTCTGTTCAGGGACAGGGTTTAGGACTGAGATGTAAGATACAAAATCTTATTTTGTTGACATACAAGAAGATACAAAATCTTATTTTGTTGACATAGTTCTGAAGTGCATTCTGAATTGTATCTAAACGGAACATTACTTTAAAGTATCTTTTGGTATAGTTTTTATGTGAACTCTTCTTTTCTTATCACATTGCGATCTTATACAAGCCCTGCGACCAGTCTTGGCTGGTGGGAGAAGGTAGATAACCTGCTGCTTTCTTGCAACTTCCAGGTTTGTTGTTCTGATACTGACTTTCCTCTTGCCCTCTCCTGGAATAGAATCCCCACTGTCGCCATGTTTATAAGGCAGATTCAGAGCACAAACACCAGGACAGATGATGTGGGGGAGACCTGTTTTAGTGATTGTCTCTTACCTCGTAAAGAGTTGTGTTTCAGATAGGTCTCTTGCCTGCTGGTGATGGGACTGTGCATATATTGAACTGTTTTGAGTGAAGTACTAACTAGTGGTGATGCAGAATTCACAATTGGGAATGTTTGGAATCTCTCCCTGTATGAGCCCCGCAGAGCTTTATGCTCTTCTGATCAACACCTCCTGGTGATCCATGGCCCGAGGGACGTCCGCTTAGCCTCAACCAGAGCAAGGGCTTTTTCGGCCCTTGCCCCGCCCTGGTGGAACATGCTCCCACTTGAGACCAGAGCCCTTTGGGACCTATTACAGTTTCACAGGGCCTGTGAAATGGAGCTGTTCCGCCAGGCTTTTGATTGAGGCGGTGGATGTTAAACCATTCTGGCCTCCCCTGTTTATGGCTCCTCTCCCAGTGCCTGCTGACAGATAATATTAGTGGGCACTGGAGCACCTATATTCACCTGATATGAGGCATGGGGTTCGATGATATTGTTTATTGTGCCATCAGTTGTTTTATTGCTTTTACTGTTTTATTGTTTTACTACATATTGTAAGCTGCCCTGAGCCCATGTGTGGGATAGGGTGGGGTATAAATTGAATAAATAAATAAAATAATTCCTGTAGTTTGGAAAATGAGCCATTATGAGCCAAGTCTAAGCCTTTCTGTGATTTGGGCGTGGCTAGAGTTCCTCAGTTCTGGATAACTTTTCTGCTGCCAGTCCTCCCCCCCCTTCACAAAATCTACTCTAGTGATGGGGCAGCAGCAGGAGCAGCTGTTATGAAATATTTTATCCTATGAAATATTTTCACTTTGAGAATGAGTAAGATGCTTTTAAAGACAAGGTGAGCATGCTGTAGACATATACAGCTCTTAAATCCAAGATGCATTTCTGCACTTAGAAGGATACTGAATCTTCATGATGGGAGCATGCAGTGCCTTCATGGTTTCTCAGTAGTTGTATGCCTTCTCTTGTCGTTCTGACCTTATGCGGTTGACCCTTTCACGTCTCCCTCAAACAAATGTGACACATTTACCCACAGACTAGGTAGCTTATTGCCTTACCTTGCAGGAAGGAGAGAAAAGATCAGAAGGTGGCTTTAGCAACACCCTCACCTTTAGTGTCTGGATTTTCCTCTGGAACATCCATTGCCACTGTGGAGTCTTGGAAATGGAGAAGGAGAGGGAAAGGAACTACTTTTTAAAAACATCCCCTAGTTTCACAAATATTGTTCGTTCGGAGTTATGTGAGTTGCATTGAATACTTGAATAACCTAGTGTGTTGCAAAGATAAATAACAAATGGTTGGAAATATATGTTCATTAAAAAACCCTCTGTCAGATGTTGGAACGTCATTCTTTTTTATTTCATTACAGGATTTGGAATTCCATGGAGTTATGAGATTTTATTTTCAAGACAAAGCAGCTGGAAATTTTGCAACTAAATGCATCCGTGTGTCTAGCACTGCCACAACACAGGATGTAATAGAAACGCTTGCAGAGAAATTCCGTCCAGATATGCGAATGTTATCCTCGCCTAAATACTCGCTTTATGAAGTGCATGTCAGTGGAGGTTAGTGTATTCTCTCTGGGACTTTAAAAAAACACATGGACCATTCAGTACAAGAATGGTTTGTCCACTTGTGGTGACAAGGGAATTTACAGGACTAAACTCTAAGTACATACTAATGCCTAGAGGTGTGAAGGCCTGGGGGGGGGAAGGTTCCCCCCAGGACTTTTTTCCAGTTTTTCTGATGGAAAAATGAGACATTTTGGGGAGTACTGAAAAAAACTCCTATGAAATATTTTCTCTTTGAGAATGAGTAATGAGTAAGTTTCATTGAGAACTTAGCTCTCTCCAACTAGATAACAAAATTAAGGTACATATGCTGAGATAGCACAGGGTACATCAATCAGCTTGTAGTTTTCTCTCAGGTATTGAATATATTTACAGTTTTGCTTGTACAAAACTAAGGTATTTGTAACTTTAAAATTTCATAAATATGTCAAATATTGTGAATTTATAAGGTAAGTTAGAAATGATGCATGATGCACGTTATGTTGTTAAAGCCGTAAAATTGGTTTAGGTTTGATAGGACAGTAAACATTGTATCTATTTCAATTTTTCCCCCAGTTTCTGTTCTTTTCCTGAAAAGTTTTTTCCCCAGTGGCTTCAAAACTTTTGGAAATTTTACATCTCTACTAATGCCACAAACATTTTACAAAAGGGATAAATTGAATAAATAAATAAAATAATTCCTGTAGTTTGGAAAATGAGCCATTATGAGCCAAGTCTAAGCCTTTCTGTGATTTGGGCGTGGCTAGAGTTCCTCAGTTCTGGATAACTTTTCTGCTGCCAGTCCTCCCCCCCCTTCACAAAATCTACTCTAGTGATGGGGCAGCAGCAGGAGCAGCTGTTATGAAATATTTTATCCAATGAAATATTTTCACTTTGAGAATGAGTAAGATGCTTTTAAAGACAAGGTGAGCATGCTATAGACATATACAGCTCATAAATCCAAAATGCATTTTTGTACCTAGAAGCATACTGAATCTTCATGAGGCGAGCCAAGCAGGGCTCTCATTGCTTCTCAATAGTTGCATGCCTCCCACTGACCTGATGTAATTGACCTTTCCACCTCTCCCTCAAACCACTGTGACACATTTATCCACAGACTGGGAAAAATTAGCTTATTGCCCTACCTTGCAGGAGGGAGAAAAAAGATCAGAAGTAAGTGGGGCAGAAACCGGTGATGGGGCAGCAGCAGGAGCAGCTGTTATGAAATATTTTTTGCAATTACAGGCATAGTGCTGATCATTGATCAGTTTTGATCAAGTCAGTGAGAAGGCTGGTATTTAATGGACTGAACTGTTCTTGAGAACAGGGGATGTATTCAGTCAGGGCACATTTCAATTCTGGTTTTGAGTTTACATCACTGAAGGTGGTTCTTGGCTTCAGTTTCTTTTTTGCTACTGTTTAGGGGTGTGCAAAAAAAAATTCGGAAAAATTCAGATTCGGGTTTACTGGACCCGAATTTTTTCGGGAAACCCGAAAAAACCCGAATATCGGTAAAGCATAGATATCTGAAATTTTTCGGGAAACCCGAAAAATTTGGGTCCATTATAACCAATGGGGCCATTGAAGTCAATGGTAAAAATCCTCTTGAAACTTTGTGGGGGGCTGGGGGGGAGGAGGTTCGGGGTAGAGGCGCCAAACCTGGAGCGTTCTTACTGG
>NW_015173133.1:725099-725227 GCF_001447785.1 Gekko japonicus
AGCAGCACTGAGGTAGTATGTTTGTGCATTGCCAATGCCAGCCAGACAGGCCCAGCAGCAGGACTAGTGCAATCTGCCCCCCCACAACCTGTGCCAAGGTGCAACCAATCAGTGCCCAAACCAACTTG